>NW_006239392.1:209855-216103 GCF_000226075.1 Solanum tuberosum | reverse complement strand
CCCCCACCGCGCCGCGACCCTGCCAATTTTTTTTAAATTCTTTTTGAAAAATATTTTCCTAGGTCGAAAGT
This sequence comes from Solanum tuberosum, assembly GCF_000226075.1. NCBI lineage: Eukaryota > Viridiplantae > Streptophyta > Magnoliopsida > Solanales > Solanaceae > Solanum > Solanum tuberosum. The sequence goes on along the minus strand of NW_006239392.1, from coordinate 216,032 downwards.
TTGGGCCAGGTCCTGGGTTAGACCTCAGGGTCGATTTTGGAATGGTCATCGGGGTCTTGTTTTAGTTTGGGTGTCGGGGTCGGGTCCTAGATCAATTATCAGGATTGATTTTCAGATCATAAATTATTTTCCTAAAGATTATTTTTCAGTCTCAAGCCAAAAATAAAAATATTTTATGAAAAATATTTTTCATTCACCAACCAAACATTAAAAAATATTTTCTACGCACCAACCAAACATGAGAAAATAAGTTAGAAATCCACCTATAGGAAAACATTTTCCTTCGTACCAAACACACCCTATGTTTCTATCCAACTTTTGTCCTAGTATTAGAAAACTTAAGTTTTGTAAATAACCTTTTGATTAAAGTTATAATTTCTTTTGTTTAGATTACGTTTGAAGGATTATTTAATCATAAAATTGGTTTTAATAAAAGTATACCTTTTTGATAATTTTATTATTGGAGTATTAGAAAATAATAGATTCTAAATTTAGCAAGCTTTTGATCATAGATATAATTTTTATTTTTATTTTTTTTGAAAAAATTAAAGTTAGAGTTGTATTTGATATACTTTTTGCACAGGGTATATCAAATACAACTCTAACTTTACCGACTTTAATTTACCTTTATATGTTTTTCTATATAAATAAAATATAATTGGGCCTAATGGCCACATTTAATTAAAAAAGAATTGATTATGTTGGGAAGTTCTTCAAATTTGGAAATCAAACTTCAAATTTAATTAAATTTTTATAACGAAACACTATTTTTCAAATAAAATAATAATAAAAAAGAAGAAGAAAGAATATATTTTAATGGTCAAACAAATAAAATCACTAGAACTAGTGTGACATAAAAAGAGTGGATGGTTTTAATTAGGAAGGTTGAGCAAGTGAGGGGTACATTGAATTGATTTCATAATTTTTGGGTAGTTGGGAGTGGTATCCAAATGCATTTATGGGTTACTTACACCAAATAAATAAAGTATAGTTGAGTTGAGTCACTCTTACATCTCCTTTACCAACAATAACAATGTCTGTGTTTGGAGTCACCCTCAACCCCATAGTTTTTTCTTGCAAAATTCCCCATTTCCAAAGTAGGAGATTGAATTGTTTAGCTAATGATTTGCATTTGCCTCACTCTCCATCTTCACTGCACCTTCCCAATTTATCATCTCAACAGGTTAGCATTTTTAATACATACTTCTTCAACTTTATTGCACTTTAAATTTATTATTAAAATGGAAAAATCACTCATTTTTACCCAAGTATCAGTAGGGGAAAACAAAAAGTGATATACTTATAGACAAAGTGGAATGTACAAAAAGTTGTTTGAGTTGACCAAATAGCTTTTTGACTTTGGTGCATTAACAAAAGAGTTGAGTGACAATATCATATGGTCCATATGGTTACTCTAATAGCTAGTCACAAAACTATTGAGCTATACCTACTATATTAGTAAAATGAGACTGATTTTATCATATTATAAGTAACTAAACCTTAATACGTGGGCGGATCCACCCGGGGTGTCGCGTCGGAAAATTACATTGTATATAGAGGTCAAACTTTGGTTTAATAAATATATATAAAAGTATTGATGCTCCTTGACACAAGTGAAATGCTTAGTCTAGTGATTAAGGTGTTACAAAAGTTCCTTGTGTTTTCAAGCCTTGGTGGCCTTATAATTTTTTTTTCTTACTTACAACTATTGACACCTCTTCATGAGAATCCTCGATCCGCTTATTAACTGTAACATCACAAACTTTATCAATATCACAATAAAGTCATTTTGATGGATACATTTTATTGTGACAACAATAACATTTCCAGTGAAGTTTAATAGAGTGGCCTGGGGTCTTGGGGGATAGAGAGTACACATACATTAGAGGTGAGGTAGAGAGGATACTACAATAATAATTCTATAATCGAACTAAAAGAAACAATAGATAGTAACATAAATCGAAGAACAAGAACCTACAAGAGTAGTACTATGACTACTAGAAAGGACAACAAGACAACACACTCCTACCTACTAACCTTTTACCCTAATTCGTGTCTTCCACACCTTCCTATCTAAGGTCATGTCCTTTGTAAGCTGCAACTACGCTATGTCATGTCTAATCACCTCTCCCAATACTTATTTGGTCTACCTCTGCTTCTCCTGAATCCATCCATAGGCCACCTCTCACACGCACTAGGGCATCCATCTTTCTCCTTATCACATGCTCGAACCATTTGAACCCCGCTTCTCGCACCTTGTCTTCATCGAAGTCACTCCCACCTTGTTTCGGAGATCCTCATTTTTAATCCTATTACTCCTAGTATACCCATACATCCATCGCAACATACATTTTATCTTATAGTGAATAAAATTTAGTTACCTTGCTGTTACAATGATAAAGTTCAATTACTTTTCTTTTGTAACTTTAGTGTTACAGTTGGTCCAGGAGCATATCTAAAACTAATCTTTGGTTCTTTTTTTTGGTAACTAACATTTTGTATTAATCACCAAAGCATCAACATTACAGATCTATAACTAGCTAGTTGACATACTAGCTATCTCACATCAGAGAAAAAAAAACTATATCAAAACTCACTAGCCAGGCTTTCTTCTCAAAGACTCTCTGGTTCCGCTCTAACCATATGGCATAGACACATTCAGGGTGTATAGGATTTTAAAGGCCCGAGCTCTCATTGTTCTTCCCTTTGCATTCTTTATCACCCATTCCATGTGTTGTTCCCGTGTTGTGGCATGGATAATAGGTGTGTACAACCTTAATAGGATTCTACTCCCCAGCTGCCTAGAAAAGGTACATTCATGATCTCTAGATTCATGGGAGTTCTGGCAGAAAACACAATCTGGTTCCACGTCAATCCCCCACTTTGCTAATTGATCAGTAGTAAGAAACTTTCCATGTACTTGCACCCATATTATAAACTGAGCTTTAAGTATAGCAACATTTTTATACATTAGGCATTTCCATGTCACCTTAGGATAGACATGGAGAAGTGAGAATGAATCTGCTTGGTAATACTTTTGACAGAGATGGTTAGTTGCACCTGTAATACAACCTGCCTAGCTTCTAAGATCTTTCGGATGACCCAGCATGCCTGAGAGGGAATACTAATATCCTCAATCCTTTTTCCTTTGTATAGTATTCATTGATCCATCTAATCCATAATTTTTCTTCTTTATGAGTAAGATTCCAATAGGTCTTGGCAATATCAACTTTGTTCCAAATGACCATGTTTATGAGATTTAGTCCACGACAAGCTCTAGGTAAACACACCTTCTCCCAGGAGACGAGAGCTTTCTTTATAATTTTATTTGTATCAGACAATACAAAGCTTCTACAGTAGGCTTCAATAAACTTAAGTACTTTAGTTGGCATCTGGAATAATATTGAACTCCAACTATCACTGACAGTACAAGTTGTGTTCTCCCAGCATAAGAGAGGTTTTTGGCTGTCCAGGAGGTGATTTTGCTCACTATCTTCTCTATTAATGGTTGCCACTGGATGAAAGAGATTTTTTCTATGGATAGAGGGACACCAAGGTTTTTAAATGGTAATTCTTCTGCTGCCATTCCAATGTGTTGCACGATTCTATCTTTTACTACTTATGTCATTCCCCCAAAATAGATAGCACTTTTCCCTAAGTTTGCTTGTGATCCTGATGGTGTAGAGAACTGACCAAATGCACTATATAAGGTTGCTACTGAGTTAAAATCACCTTTAGAGAACAATAGTAGATCATTTACGAAGCTCAAATGAGTAATGTTAAGTTTAGCACATCTTGGATGGTAGGTGAACCCTCTCACATGATTGAGATCATTTAGCTTCCTACTTAGGCATTCCATTGCAATGGAAAAAAGATAAGGAGAGATTGGATCTCCTTGTCTCGGACCTTTTGCAGCACCAAATGGACTGGTTGTTTCTCCATTGATCGTGATTGTATAATTTACTGATTGCAACATAATCCAAGAGATAAACCTGTTTGGTAGTCCCAAACCTTCCATTAGTTGCTTGAGGAAGGTTCATTCGACTGAATCATAAGCTTTTTGGAGATCAATCTTTATCATGCATCGTGGGTAAGCCTATTTTCTGCCATACTCCTTGACTAGGTCATGAGCAAGTATGATGTTATCAACTATTTTCTTTCCAGGTATAAATCTTGCTTGAGCAACACAAATGAAACTTTCTATCACTTTCTGTAACCTGGCTGCTAAGACCTTGGCTATAATCTTATACAAAATTGAGCAACAGGCAATAGACATAAATTCTTTCACTGTTTGAGGTCTAGAATTCTTTGAGCTCTAACATTTGTTTCTTCTGAGTTCTATCCTTCACCAAAGCAGAGAAATACTTGGTATTGGAATCACCAAGTTTAATCCACTTAGCTCTAGCTTTCTGTCTGATGGTACTTTCCTCAATTAAAGACCATTTTTCCAAGTCAATCAGGAGATGTTTCTCTCTTTCGAGCAGCAAATCTATGCATTGAATAATGATCTTCTCCTGAGTCAATTTGAGATCTTCTCTAGGTAGTTCCATTCTCTGAGTAATTGACTTGAACTCAATATTATTTAAATGTCTGAATTTAGATCTCAGAGCTTTAAGTTTCAGTCATACACCTTTCATACTTTGTGCATCTAAAGTCTGGTCCTAGGTCTGCTTCACAATAGGGAGAAAATCTGCATGATCGGCCCACACATTAAAAAACTTAAATCGAACTTTCAGGTCACTATCGAGTGTATGTAATGTCATTTGCATTAGGGGAGTGATCTGAGATAAAGGGCACTCCATAATCTGTTATAACGTGTCCCCATTGTAACATCCACTCATGGTTTCCGAAAGCTCCATCTGTTCTGCTACAGATCCTATCAATACCAATTTGCTTGTTATACCAAGTATCTTTGGTTCATTATATACTTAGTTCAGCTGCTGTACAGGGTTATTGTGTTTTTTTTTTTTTACTTTTTGCAGTTGATGGAGCGGTTGTTGAATAAGGAGGACTTGAATGAAGCAGAAGCAGAGGCCTCACTGGATTTCTTGCTAAAAGATGGCAGTGAAGCACTCATTAGTGCTTTTCTTGTTCTCTTAAGAGCTAAAGGAGAAACCTTTCGAGAAGTACATATATATTTTAACATGTCATCAATTGTATGTAGAATGAGTAAATCTCTCACTTTTTCATGCTTAATAAATGTAGGTTGTAGGTCTAGCAAGATCGATGATCAAATGTTGCAGAAAGGTTGAAGGCCTGAATGACTGTGTGGACATAGTTGGAACGGGGGGTGATGGTGCCAATACGGTGAATATTTCTACGGGAGCAGCTATTCTTGCTGCAGCTTGTGGTGCTAAAGTTGCTAAGGTTAGATTGACAACATTAATTATTTATTGGGAGTTTTTCACTTGTAATGAGCTAAGTTATATATGCAGCAAGGGAATAGGTCCAGTTCTTCTTCTTGTGGAAGTGCTGATGTTTTGGAAGCCCTTGGAGTCGCCATTGAATTAAATCCTGAGGTGAGTGAAAGGGAGTTTATGTAATCAACTAAAAAGTATTTACGCAATCAGGAATCGAAACTTCACCAACAAGGTTAAAATTGAGATGATTTTATATGGAATAGGGAGTGAAGAAATGTGTGGAAGAAGTTGGGATAGGTTTCATGATGTCCCCATACTACCATCCAGCAATGAGGATAGTGACACCTGTGAGGAGGAAGCTTCGAGTGAAGACTATATTTAACATCCTAGGGCCTTTAATCAACCCTGCTTGGGTACCTTTTGCTGTTGTTGGAGTGTACAAACAAGATATAGTAAGCTTTCTGACGACTCTGTGTTTTCGGTGATATGATTTCATACAGACATTCATATATATGTGTGTAGGTCAGCAAGATGGCCAAAGCATTACAAAGTTATGGCATGAAAAGAGCATTAGTTGTTCATTCTGAAGGTTTAGATGAAATGAGTCCTCTTGGTAAGTTCTGTTTGTATTATGTATATAAGTTTCGACTTGGCTTTATCAATCATGCTATGGGAATGCACATGCAGGACCTGGAGTAGTCCTTGATGTTACACCTGAAAAGATAGAGAAATTCTCTTTCGACCCACGTAAGAATCCTTATTCTATAATTCAAGCATGGGGGGGGGGGGGGGGGGGGTAGGGTTTTTTATTATTTTT
>NW_006239392.1:171370-209416 GCF_000226075.1 Solanum tuberosum | reverse complement strand
AAAAAAAAAAAAAATTTAAAAAAAAAAAAAGGGGGGGGGGGGGGGGGGTAGCTAGGATTTTAAGTTTATGGATTTTCAAGATTCAAAGCACAACTTACTGCAAAAAATAATATATAGCATAACATTGGCCCATACTAAAATTAGTCGAAGTAGAGATGATGCATCATCAATAGTAAAAGCTCACTTGATTAGCACTTTAACTGGCTTTGCAACTACGCGCTTTCTTTTGATTGCTTGTGCAGTTAATTACTACTGATTGCAATACAAAAGAAAATGAGGTAACATTCTGAGGCACATCTCAGTTGTTGTTGCATTTTGACTCCAAAAGAAGAAAATAAGAATGAATCATTAGCTTTCTCAGCATCAAATTCTATAACTAACATTTGTGTATTGTATTATTGCAGTTGATTTTGGTATACCTCGCTGCACTTTAAGGAACCTTAAAGGGGGAGGGCCGGAGTACAATGCTGAAGTACTAAGGCGTGTGCTTTCGGGTGAAAGGGGGCCAATTGCAGATGCATTAGTAAGTCATTGTATTCCTCTTTGATCATTTCATGCTAAGTGTTTTCCTTAGTGGTTATTTGTGACACTACATAGATTATACCTTTTTCTCTCATATGTTATACGTGAACCTCACACGACATCTTAGACGTAGCAATATTAGTTAAGACTCGTGACACGTAAGGTCATCAATCATCAGCTAGTAGACGGTGGAGCAAAATTCAGCTCATGTACTGTTCATCGATTGTTTGGATTGGTAAATATTTTTGTGCAAAGTCTTGCTTTATCCTGAACAACAAAGTCTATGTCTCCAGTACTACAAGTGTTTTACTTGAATGGGACAATGTGTTTCTTATAAAGGATGACTATGATTAGCCTTTTTATGGATTAGAAGTTTCATATATTGACAGTATAAAAAATTAATGCCTTAACTGGATATTTTAAGTTATTATATCGGACTTGCTATGAAAGATTACTTGTTATTGTAAATTCATAACAATTTATAGAATTGGAACTCTTACTGATCATGTCATGCCTCTGTGTAAATGGAAATTTAGATACTGAATGCCTCAGCAGCATTATTAGTCAGTGGGAGAGTTGGTAACTTAGCTGAAGGAGTAGCCGTGGCCCGTATGACACATGAATCGGGGAAAGCTCTCAATACTCTTAATCATTGGATTGGTGTTTCGACGGTAAGTCAAAATCATACTACTGAAATACAGATTTCAATTGATGGCGTGGCTATCTTTTTCTGGCAAAACTATAAAGTTTGAACAAATGAAGAATATTGCCTTGTTGATTTGCAGATTTCTTTCTTTATGTAGAAATGCAAATGGCAAAAGAGATTAATGTTGGAAGAAAACACATAATTAATTTTAATGATAAAAAAAAAAAAAACTTTATGACTTTACTATCGATGATAATACAATATTTAGTTTTATAACTTTACAAATACAATGAACATTAAAATTTACCGATCACACATGAACTTAACATTTTATACTAACTGTGATTTTTTTTTATTTTTTTTTATGTTAAGGATATTGTATTACATTTATAACAAAAGGGTCATACAAAGAGCAAGGTGTTGCAGAAGAATTTGCAGATGAGTGTTATTTATCATGCATATGGTGGTATTTGTAGAGCCTAGCAGAGTTGTAAGACGACATCCTTGTTTAGTAAGTGCATCTGCCACAACATTTTGCTCCATGTACGCGTGTTGGATGGTTGGATTAATTAGCGGAAGTGCCTACAATTAGTGATGAGATTAGCATATAATTGATTCTTGTTACTATCTAATACTTGTTTTGCATCAATATTGATATGTAAAGCTTGAAAGCCCACTCTGTTTGCTATTTATTTAGCATGGAGTTCAGTCTCGATTGAGTTTGCATTCATAATAAAGCCCATACATGATACATCCAAAATCCAGTTTTCCAAATGATAAAATTGTGGAACCACAAGAGATGAATTAGCACACATTGATTAGAGTTTCTAAAGACATTGTGTTTAGGAATGTTCCATAATTTCCTAAGACATACATGGAGTGGAAACCTTGGTTTGATTCTTGGAATGGAGAATTGAAATTTGGAACCCTAGTTCTTGCTTGAGAGGAAACTCGATAAAGAAGAAATCTAATTAGGGGAGGTTATGAGTGAATGAGGAGTTTTGGGCGGATAAACCCTTAATCCCACTTAGAATAGGTCAAAACGATGTAGTATAGGAATTAAAAGCGTAAAAAAAGACTCAAATAACCTTGACTTAAAATTGATGGAGGCCTTTAACGAGAGTTTTCCACATACCATACAATCCTTCACGATCTGTGAAGGTTCTCCTGGAAGCTGAGGAGTTCTGGGGAGTCCACAGAAGCTTTCACGGGTCTTACAAGTGTTTGACAGAGTAATGATTGACACTTTTTAATAATAATAATAATAATAAATTAAAATATAGTGAAATTTATCAAAAAAAATAAGAAAAAAATAAATAGGATTTTGTCTTTTTTTTAAAACGGAAGTATTGCATATAATGTTTATAGTTTCTTTAGCTTTTCATTATTTCTCTAGTTTTTCATTAGAATTATACAAAACTCAAGTTTGTTGTCAATTTTTTTTAATTCATTGCTTGAAAAACGTTTTTTTTTCTTTTTGTAAGTTATCAAATTTTCGCTCTTTAAAATGCTTCTAATCGTAGTGTCGTATTTAGGAATGCACTTCAGCATGCAAATAAACAGTAACAACGAGTACATAATGTTCGATTTAGAATGTTGCAAAAAATTATCAAAATAAAAATTCAGAAGAACTAACTATAATTTAACCTAATAAATTATGTATGTACAACTATAGTCATATAAAATAAAAGTAAAAAAATTCTTTATATTTCAAGTTCTTCAATAAAGTACATAAATGAAATGAATGGAGAGAGCAATAATTGACACTTTTTTAAAATAATAATAAATAAAAATATAGTGAAATTTATCAAAAACAATCAGGAAAAAATAAATAGGATCTTTGTCTTTTTTTTTTTTTTGAAAATGAAACTATTGCATAGTTTATAGTTTCTTTAGTTTTTCGTTAAAATTATACAAATAATCAAGTTTGTTGTCAATTTTTTTAATTCATTGCTTGGATAACATTTTTATTTTGTAAGTTATCAAATTTTCGCTCTTTAAAATGCTTCTATTCGTAGTGTCGTATTTAGAAATGCACTTCAACATGCAAATAAACAGTAACATCGAGTACATAATGTTTGTTTTAGAATGTTGCAAAAAATTATCATAATAAAAATTCAGAAGAGCGAATCATAATTTAATCCAATGAATTATGTATGTACAACTATAGTCATATAAAAGAAAAAGAAAAAAAATTACTTTATATTTTAAGTTCTTCAATAAAGTACATAAATGAAATATACAAAAGAGGAAAGAAAAAACTAAAAAGATCAAATTACAATAATAGTAATTTTATTGTAAAGACTCTACATTATCTTCTTTCCAAATTCACAATTTTCTCTACTATTGTATCTAAACTTTCTTCTTCACCCTACAAGCACAAATTAAGAATATACTTATAGGAAATTGTTAGTTACTCCATGATTTTATTTGGATTGAGTTTATTCAATTTAGTTTCAAAGATTAGTTAAATTGACTAAACAAAATAAATAACATCACATAAATTATTAAAGTAAAAAAATATAATTAAAAAAATTAAAAGAAGCATTTTTACCCATAAATTCTTTACGACTTTGTTGAAAGCAACCATATGATGTGATGATTAGCACTTCTTCCTCACCCTAATGTATGATATGGTGATGGAGAAGTGAAAGAATAACTTTGAATGAAATTTTTCTTGCTACAAAATATGAATGTATATAGAAAAAAGAGGAGGAATACCATAAGGTGTCATAAACTAATAAATTTAATTTTGGGGTTATGACGATTAAAAAAAAGGAGTTATGAATATTATTAAGATTATAAGTTGAAGATATATGTGTGAGTTATTGGTAGTTATTTCTTATTTTATTAAGGGGAAAAAGACAAATATACCTCCGTACTATCATGGTATGTCAATACCCTCCCTTATATTTTACGGTTGTATATACCCTTACCGTTACTCTTTTGGGTTGTGTATACCCTTAAAACTAATGGAGGGACACGTGGCTTCATCTCAACCATTTACTCGATTTTATTTGTTTAATTACCTAAATTTAAAAGATACACCCATTTTTCATAATTTACCCACCCATGACCCAAATTAAAACACCATGTCATTTAAAAAAAAACAAAAAACAAAGAGCCCTCCTCCATTAAAATATAAGCCAAAACCTTTTAAATCAAACAAAAGACAAAACTGTTCTTCGATACATCTTCATTTGAAGCTCGTTCTCAAATCTCATTAAAACAAAGACAGTAGCATGTGCTTTCATTGAAAAACAAGAGACCCATTTTAATTTGTTGTTGAATGGGGTTGGAAATACTACCACCAGTAATGGACAAAACTTCAAGTTTAAAAGTGAGTCTTCAATAAAAACAAAAAATTTGAATTTAAATTGATTTATTGTTGTTGAAGGGGTTGGAAATACTACCATCATTGATGGACAAAGCTTGAAGAAAAGTGGGTTTGCAATCAAATAAGAAAATTTGAACTTAATTGATTAGTTGTTGTTGAAACAGGTTAAAAATACTACCACCATTGATGGATAAAGGTTCAAGCTTTAAATTGGGTTTGCAATTGAATCAAAAAAATTGAGCTGAAATTTATTTGTTGTGGGTCGGGTGAATTGAAGCAAGTGCATCATATTTTGTGGTGGTTGTTGTTGAAAAGTTTTTTATTTTAATTTTGCACAGGATTGAAAATATTCTTACAATCTATTTGTGTTGTTGAAAGAGGTTGATCAATTGTTGTTGTCTGAAACTTTAAGGAGGATGCATTGAGTTTATTCTAGATGAATTTTTTTTTATTTCTCTTTTTCTTTGGATAAGCAAGGAATCAATGATATTTCCTTACAAAAAAGATGAAGGGTTATTTGGTTGTGGGTCATATGGATCTTTTAATTTTAGGTAAATAAACAAATAAAATCGAGTAAATGGTTGAGATGAAGCCACGTGTCCGTCCGTTAGTTTTAAGGATATACACAACCCAAAAGAGTAACGGTAAGGGTATATACAACCCTAAAGTATAACGGAGGGTATTAACATACCATTTGTGATAGTTCGGGGATATATTTGTCCCTTTTCTCTTTTATTAAAGATATTACAGAAAAGGGTCAAAATTACCCCTGAACTATGTGAAATAAACCACTTATACTCTCCGTTACATTTTAGGATAAAAAATGCCCCCACCGTTATTCTAAGAGACCACAATTACCCTTAAGACTTAACAGAAGTGATGAGGCAAGACACATGACACTAAATCCGCCACCTAGGCTTGCGAACTAGGATACTCACTACATTTTTTGACCCAATTAATAATTCAACCCTAACCCATTTTTGTTGGATCAACCCACTAATATTAAGCGGGAAACATCATCTATTTTGAAAGCTTGTAGTCACGTGGGAAACATCATCTATTTTGAAAACTTGTTTCCCGCTTAATATTAGTGGGTTGATCCAACAAAAATGTGTTAGGGTTGAATTATTAATTGAGTCAAAAATTTTAGTGGGTATCCTAGTTGGCAAGCCTAGGTGGCGGATTTAGTGCCATTTGGCTTGCCACATCACTTCTGTTAAGTCTTAAGGGTAATTGTCGTCTCTTAGGATAACGGTTGGGGCATTTTTTATCCTAAAATGTAATAGAGGGTATAAGTGGTCTATTTCACCTAGTTCAGGGGTAATTTTGACCCTTTTCCAAAGATATTAAATATATATTATAGTGATAGGTGAAAAGTTGAGTAATTGAATGTGAAGACTTTTTGAGATATTAAAAATAAAATAATTACATAATGAAGGAAAAAATGGTCAAAAAAAGAAAAAAGAAAAAAGACAAATATGAATGGAGGCCATAGAGAGGTGGCACAACACCTATGTTTTCTCCTTTATATATATATACAGAGAGAGATTAGAGATCATAATAAATGTGAATATATGATTAATGTGCATTTAATTTATTATTATTGAAAGTAAAAAAATATTTCTTTTATTTTTCCCACATAAAAATATAGAGTTATCTTTGGAGAGTTATTGCTCCAATTTATTTAGGGAAAAGGTAGAAGTACCCCCTAGACTATGACCAAAATCCGAGAGACACTTTAACTAAACTAAGGTCCTATTACCCCCCTGAACCCATTTTTTTGTAATTTTGTGCACTTTTTGACTTACGTGGCATTCAAATATCTCCCACGCGCCTCAATTGCACGGAGTTACGGAGTGTGCCACGTAAGACAAAAGGTGTACAAAATTACAAAAAAAATAAGTTTATGGGGGTAATAGGACCTTAGTTTAGTTAAGGTGTATTTCTGAGATTTCGGTCATAGTCTAGGGGGGTACTTGTGCCTTATTCCATTTATTTATAATAAATACCACAATAATATTGTAATAATAGGAATAATTGTATTAATGTTGTCAAAAATTATCCAACTCTTGATATTTTTTCTATATCTTCAACGCTGCATACATATATTTTTTAAAAATATATTTCTCTGATAATCTATATACGACTAAATTATGTGTTTAATTTTATTTTATTTTTATTATAAAGGTAAAACCTCAACGGTTGTGTTTCACTATAACAACTTAATTCCTTATTCACGCAATGCATACCATAAGAATGAAAGTTTGAATATAAATTTATAATATTAATGGATCTTATGAGACACAAATATATATTAAATTGAATGTCAGTACGAACATCGAATATCAAACAAAATAAAAAAAAATCTCTCTAACTTGAGAATTTCATGTATAAATATGTTCGAATAGAATAAAGTATTTTTTTCTCACTATAATTTAGCACAAATATATTTTAATTTGGTTATATTTATTATAGAGTCATTTATACAAAAAGAAAGTCACATTATTCATGATAGAGTAGATTTAATATTGCTGGTTGAACAATAATATTGCTATAAGAATCATTGAAGTTAGTATAAAACTATGACAATTAGATTGTTACTTGACTGAAGTTTATCATATTAACTTTTATGTTTTCGTCTTTTCCATCAACAATTTTAAATTGGAAATGCAATGTCGCGCCCCATTTTTTTGCAAAAATGGGTTTTCGTGCACGACCTAACAACTCTTTTGGTCTTTGGGTTATTGAAGAGTCGCCACCTAACGAATTAAGGTGCGTTAGGGCACCTATCTAACCTAACTAATTCTAGCTAAGGTCAACGAACCAGAGAACGGGTAAGGGTTCATATTACCTCGAGGGGAAGGTGTTAGGCATCCCTCGAGGTCCATAAATGTGGGTCCCGGTCGTATCTCATGCAATTTATGTGTGGGTTACAAGTAGCAATTGAGGTCACTTCATTTATTGGTTATTTAACTTAAACAAACTTACTAAGTGATAAATAATATTCAATAATTAAGATCAATTCGATTATTTAATTAATTAAGCATGCAAAACTAAGTGATAACATAATATTTGACAATTAAAATTACTTCATTTAATTAATTAAACATGCAAAGCTAGGTGATAACATAATATTAAACAATTAAGGGCGCTTTAATTATTTTAATTAATTAGCTAAGCCTGCAAAACTAAGTGATAACATAAATACTAAACAATTAATAAAGAGATAAGCGAGGAAACAAAAATTGCACAAATAAATAGGCTAAACAATTTTTATTTTTATTAAACTAACCCAAACAATTATAACTAAAGCAAGTAAAGGGAAAAGGAAAGGGAGACTTTAAAAACTACAACTTTACGGATCAACGCTCGACTTCTATATAAGGACAGACAAAATAAATGTTTGTCATTTTACGGCTCGAGGCAATGTCATCATCTCCGTAGGGCCTAACTACCCCTACCCCACCTTCCACATGCATTTCGTCCTAAAAGGTGCCTAGCGCCCCCGCTTTATGTCCAAGAGACATTGGACTACGAGTAGGGTGGTTTTAGACTAAAATAAAATATATGCTTCTAAATAGGCTCCCTAAACACCAAATCAAACAAATAGGATGAACATTTAGCACGTAGAGTCTCATATTGGCCTCTAGATTTTATTAAACATGCTGACAAACACAAGTAATTGTGAAAAGGGTTGCATGCTAAGTGTGTGCATACAAATACATTAACAAGTATTATAACATTAAAACAGACAGAATATTACAAGGGCCAAAGACTGATTTAATTAATAATTAATTCAAAATGGGGCTTCATAACAGTATGCAAACAACCGATCTTAAGGGGGCAGAGCACTATTCAAAATGCAGAAAATGTTTTCTAGAGCAGTAGCAGGTTTTATTATTAGTTCAGAAATTTATTTTAAGCAGTCAGTTTATTAGATGCGGAAATTAATCAGTAGCTGATTTTGAGTGGCAAAACAATTAATTATGATGTAGAATTTAAGATTTAAAGCAGTTTTGAATTAGGGCAGCAAGTAGCAGATTTTAGGAAAATATGCGGAAAATAATTAATTCTAAGTGGCCGGATAGTGTGTAGAATATTTTTTTTAATTGAAGGGTTGATTTAACCGCGCAACAAATATGTACAACAAATTTTAGTTTTAAAATATGCTGAAATAGTTTATGAATTAATTTTAAGATGGCAGAACCTAATTACAAATGCAGAAATTAATTAAGACTTGGAAGATAATGTAGCGTATTTATTTTAGTTATTTAACATGCTGAAGTTTTCAGGGTATGATTTTAACAAACTGTTTTATTTAAACTTATTAACATTGATGTGATTAGTTAGATCTTATAAACATGATTTCTAAGTGAATATGCTGAAATTAATTATTGAACCTATAGGCATACTTTCTATATAAAGATGGAACAATATTCAGAAACCTATAAGCATGATTGTCTAGACCCCAAATAATATTTGAAAACTTTATTTGACCTATAGTCATTTTATCTAAGACAGATTGCTGGTGCAAAGCACAGATTATCAACTAGCCATTTGTTTTATTAGGAATAGAACATTGGTGATTTAGCGCAAAATAGGACGGCAGGCATACACAATATTTATTATTATACATAAAATATATCACATACTAGATGAATAAACAAATTATAATAGACAGTGCACTAGTCAAACATATAATTAATTTTAGAGTAATTAGCCAACAGGTGATTAATAGCAAGTAGATTTATTTTTTAGTTAGATCTAAATGAGGAGGATTAGAATGCGATTATTCAAACCATCACACAACATAAATGCATGATTTCTTACGCAAATAATTGATGATAAAATAACAAGTAGCACATAAATCCCCTGCCCCTTAGACGATCCCCAAATACTTCATATATAGAGTAGAGTTTTAGAGTTATACAACTATTACAAATCAAAACTAAATAAATGATATCTACACCATTAAAATAAACTTAAACATAATAGTCTCGTCCGGAAAACTCTTCTAGGCGACTCTTCAAACATCTTGAACCTTTAAGTTTAAACTCTGTTTAAGTATAATGAAAAATACGGGCAAGTAATAACACATAAGAGACAATTTAATATAGCAAAATGATAAAGCTAACTATATTGATACACACATAATATTGATTATTTCATGTACACAAGCAACATACAGACATGTATGAATTCAAACAAGCTGTGGAGAATATATAATCACACATCGAGAAAGAAAGGAATAAGGAAACTAACCCGGATGCTTCCTTGTATTTATTTCAACCATACAATCATGCGACAATGCAAAACGAAAATACGCTAGTGAAGAAAACTAACCAATTAAGCAGAAAATATTTCAGCAATGAAGTATTAACAGGAATCCAACCGAAACAACAACACAACAAAGAAAGCACTTTGAATGTCCGCTAGAAAACCTTTCTTTTAAGTAGAGAGTAATTTTTTTTTTTAAAATTAGAGTGCTTCTGATTGTTCTCGCATGTAAGGGTGGGGAAATAAATAAAGGAGGGCCTGATTTTATATAGTAGAGATAGGGCATCATAATAGGACAAGGATAAAACTAGGAAGAGTAATATTATTTTTCCTTAAATAAAGAAGAGCCAAATCATAGTTATTTTTACCAAATATAGCCAAGTAAGAAATCAGTCCCATTTTTAATTAAGGTAAACAAAATCAGTTAATCATAATGCACCATGTAAAACAAGCAAGGAAAGAATAATTTTAGACAGTAAATTGATACAATCAAGCACGCAGACATAATTATTTAGGATAAACTAAAATTACAGTCCCAAACAAATATTCACAGCCTAAAATACTTTTGAGTATGATCAGCAACATCTAAAGGTAATGATTCCAACTAATCAAATCGATTCGGCCTGTAACTATAACTCTATAGATTATAGATGGAAAAAAAATCAATCAAGCATAATACTAACAAAATATAAGAATTACCAGGAAGCTACTACATTGGACCTTACTATAATTGAAATCTACAATCAGATAACCAATCACCCAAAGCATTCTCCCCTATAATTAAACAAATTATTCTGATTCTAATTTCAAAAGATGCACAGTCAATTAAGGAGTAAAATATGCTAGGATTAGTGGACAATAAAAATTAGATTTATACCAACTATTGAAAATAATTAGCGGATCTCAGAACGATTAGCAAATTAATACTAAATCCAGGTTCAATTAGAAATCCATCCAAAAGTTTATGCATACATCATGAACATATTTCTATCATTCAAGCATCAAGTAGTATAAAGCAATCATAAGAAATTATAATCAAAATAGGAACGACATAGGGTTGAGTAGATGAAATAATAATTGATTGAAAGAAAATACCGGAGACGGATCTGTTGAGATTCGTCTTCCATCG
This sequence comes from Solanum tuberosum, assembly GCF_000226075.1. NCBI lineage: Eukaryota > Viridiplantae > Streptophyta > Magnoliopsida > Solanales > Solanaceae > Solanum > Solanum tuberosum. The sequence continues at coordinate 198,505 of NW_006239392.1, read as the reverse complement.
ATCCAAATTTCAGACTTCACCGGAGCCCGCTTGGTCAGAGCTATTGTTGTTTCGACAGCTGGTGTGCATGGTTGCTGGTTGGAGTTGGCTTTCGCGGCTGCTGGCGTTGCTGTTCTCTCGTCCTCGCCGGAAGAGAGAAAGAGGCGACGCTGCCTGGAGCTTGTTATTTCCGCCGGTGGAGCCTGCTGCTCCGCTCGCCTGGCTGTTGTCACACTGACTATGCCATTTCCCTAGCTACTTGCTGCTGCTGGTCCTGCGAAAATAGGAGAGAAAATAGAAGAGGAAGGGAGAAAGGGAGAGAGAGATGACTACCTATGGTGGCTTTCGCCGAAAAAAAGAGGAGAAGGGAAAAGGAGACTCGCCGGTCGGCTGCTGCTGCTGGTTGTCGGAGCTGTGCCACTCGCTGACAGCTTCACTAGTCGCCAGTGGTCCTCGCCGGTTGCTGGTCAGACGAAAAAGAAGAAGGGAGGAGATGGGAAGGAGAGAGAGAAGAAGAGGCGAGGGGAGATAGAGGGTCGCCGGGGTTGCTGTTGCTGCTAGTCGCCGGAGCGAGGAAGAGAAGAGAGAGAGGAGGGGGGGGGGCTGGAGAGGGAGAGAGGAGAGAAATTAGAAAAAATTAGGTGTTTTGGTCTTTGAGATATTAAAAGGCAAGAGATGGAGCTTTGATCTTGTCCGTTGAATTGAATAAGATGGACGGTTAAGATTTGATCTTAGATTTTAACTAAAGGATAGACAGATGAGATTAAATGAGGATTTGAAATTGATTAGAGTAGGGTGGCTAAAATTGAAATGAATAGGTGGCTATATTTGAAATTAAATTAAAATTGAATAGACTAGAATTGAAAGGAATTAGAATATAATAGGCTAACATTTAAAAGATTTAGAGGGAAATTAAGGAAATGCTATAAAATTAATATTATATATTATAATATTTTTATATAATTAAAATCACTTAAAGTTTAAAACATTTGAATAAAATAATTATTTCAAGTTTTACTAATAATTTTAAAATATTTTAATAATATTTACAATAATTTTTTATAAAGTATACATACTAAAATATATAATTTTTAGACAAAAATTGACTAAAATTTTAAACTCGAAATATATTTTAAAATACGTATTTAATCGAATAGCATTCCCAAAAGGGTTAAAAGTCGATCAAAATTGGGTGTCAACAGCTGCCCCTTGGTTGTTTGGGAATGAAGGCTGAATTGTTGGGCAACCAACGTTGACTTAGTAGCCGATTTTGTTCGACTGACGAGAGATGTCAGTGGGATCAATTGAAATGACAGAGTTGGAAAGGGGTACGACCGAGACTTTGGTTTTTAAGTCGCCTACATATCTCTGGTAATACGAGAATCAGGTCGTGTGTAGTTCTAGATTCAGGAGCAAACGAAACTCCTAAAAATTGAAAGAGAGGTACGATATTCGAACGAGAACGATATTGGCTTAAATGGATAGGATTAGAGTAGAGAGAAAGGCATAACAAAGAGATTTCCGATTTAAGAGCGAAGGATCCGATGAAGAGGAGGTAATATGAGTAGCCAAAGATTAAATGAAAAACGGTGATACGAGTAGCAAAGAGTTTGATAGGACCTTCGTTGCGATAGATGTAAGCACGATAATTGTAGCCGAGAGGTGAAAAAAAAAGTCTTATCTACAAAATGTCAGTCTCTGTAAATCTGTAGCTTGTAATATGATTAGAGCAAATATTTCAAACGAGCGATAAAGGTAAACATGATGCAATTTCCCATATCGACCATGATGTTTGCCTTAAGATTATGAAAAATGATGTCTTAGGCTATGATGTCTAGGGCCATGATATGCAAAAATATATCCTCAGGTTATGAAAATGTTGTCTGCGGGCCATGAAAAAATGATGCCTTTAGACTATGACACCTTCAGATCATGATAAACAGAAATTAAATCCTTAGACCATGATATGATGTCCGCAGGCCATGAAAGATGATGTCTTTAGACCATGACGCCTTAGGAACATAAGTAATGAGTAAAGAGAGCGTAGTTGTAATTCGGGCATATGTTGATACTTGTTACTTGATTTTAATTTATTCGGGTACATGTAATTCTCGGGCACATGCAATAATGCAATCTTCGGGCACATGCAATTTTCGGGCATAATGCAGTCTTGGGCACATGCAATCTCCGGCACAATGCAATCTCGGGCATATGCAATAATGCAATCCTCGGGCACATGCAATTTTCGGGTACAATGCAATCTCGGACACAATGCAATCTCGGGCACATGCAATCCTCGGGCACATTCAATTTTCGGGCACAATGCAGTCTCGGGCACATGCAATCTCGAGCTCAATGCAATCTCGGGGATAATGCAATCTCGGGCACATGCAATTTTCGGGCACAATGTAGTCTCTGGCACATGCAATCTCGGGCACAATGCAATTTCGGGCTCAATGCAATCTTCGAGCACATGCAAATCTTCAGGCACATGCAATTTGAGCACAAACGATCTTCGGGCATAATGTAATTTCGGGCTCAATGCAGTCATCAGGCATAATATAGTTTTTGAGCTCATGCGATAATTGTTTGATGGGCATAGATCTTTGCCTTTTGAAAGGATTGAGTGTCATTTGTTGGCGAATTTCGAGTTTAGAATATTGTAGCTTTGACCCTTCGTCCTATTGTAAGGAGTGGGTGCAGTTGAAATGTTGATTTTTCGGGCTTGATATGGAGTAGTTTGATCCTTTTGTCTGATTGGAAGGATAGGGTACCATTGATTGGTAATTGTTGGGCTCAAAATTACTTGGTCCTTCATCCTGTCAGAAGGATAGTATGCCATTTGACTGGCGATTCATTGAGCTTAATAGCGGTCAGGCGATGTTGAAGTTGTCTTTTGTATATGTACCTGTTTTTCCTGTATTCAAAGAAAAATTGTGAGTTTAAAAATGGGGGGCGGTTGATTTGCTCCGACCGGTGTGCTCCCTTTGACTCGCCATTCAGACCTTTCCGGGCATTTGCTTTGTAAAATAGAATGAGAGAGAGTTTTTTTTTGAAAAAGCTTTTGAAAATATTAATTTGTGAAAAGTAATGTTGAATCTTTGACCATGGCACAATTTGAGACTTTACAACATCTGACTCAGTAGCGATTCTGTTATTCTGATCTTTGTTGAAGATTGTAGCTTGATTGCTGTGAATTTTTGAGACCCTCTCAAAAATTATGCCTCAGTTACTGATTTGCGAGAAGAAATGCTTTTGATGGAATTTTTGAGTTCCTTAAAAATTCTGCCCCGGTATCGTGATTTACAAGAAAATGTCCCTCTGATAGAATTTTTGAGACCCTCTCAAAAAATTCTGCCCCAGTTACACAGTCAAAGGGGAAAATGAATTTTTTTATTATGATAAGACCGAACTCCATAGGAGCGCCTACGTATCCCCTCTTAAACGGGAATCAGGTCTGACGTAGTTCCAAAATACAGAGTAAAAGAGCATGAAACAAACTTAGATGTAATATCTCTTCACAACATCTGAGTTGATAGGTTTGGGCCAAACTTCTCCATCCATTTCTGCGAGTATGTGGGCTCCGCCTGTCAATACCCGAGAGACTATGTATGGACCTTGCCAGTTTGGTGAGAATTTACCTTTTGCTTCATCTTGATTTGGGAAAATCCGCTTCAAAACCAGTTGCCCAGGTGAGAAGTGTCTTGGTCTAACCTTCTTGTTGAAAGCTTTGGCCATTCTATTTTGATAGAGTTGATGATGACAAATGGCGTTAATTCTTCTTCCATCTATTAATGCCAGATCTCCGCTCGAACTTGTATCCATTTAGCATCATTTAGCTCCCTTTCCTGAATAATCCTTAGAGATGGTATCTCTACTTCAGCAGGTATCACAACTTCATTACCATATACCAGAAAATAAGGCGTAGCCCTAGTAGAAGTTCTGATGGTGGTACAATATCCCAGCAATGCAAATGGTAGCTTTTCATGCCAGTGTCTGTGCTTGTTGATCATCTTGCGCAATATCCTCTTGATGTTCTTATTTGCAGCTTCGACTGCTCCATTCATTTGTGGTCTATATGCTGTAGAATTTCGATGACTGATCTTGAACTTCTCACACAATGATATCATCAAATCACTATTTAGGTTGGTTCCGTTATCAGTGATGATTGACTCAGGAATCCCAAACCTACAAATAATATTATTTTTGACAAAGTCATCCACAACCTTCTTTGTCACTGATTTGTGAGAGGTGGCTTCGACCCATTTAGTGAAGTAGTCGATTGCAACCAGAATGAATCTATGTCCATTGGATGCTGCTGGCTTGACTGGAACTATGACGTCCATGCCCCAAGCTGCAAAGGGCCAAGGTGAACTAGTAACATGGAGTTCGTTGGGAGGAACTCATATCATATCTTGGTGACATTTAAATTTTCTTCTAGCTTAGGAACTTTGGAAGAGCCCACCGGTGGAGGCCGGAGAATTGTGCTTTATTCTTTCTTCTCCTTTTATTATTTTATTTATATTCGTGATTAATAAAAGAGAGTTTAGCTATTGTTCTTAACTTTTTATGATTAACACAAGCATATTTATTTTTAATAAATTTTAATTGTGTTTTTGAGATAATGAGTAGCTAAATTTCATAACTAGGGTTGTGGGAACCATAAGTGATTAACAAAGTATGAATAATAACTAAGTAATTCTTGAATAGTGTTGAAGCATGCATTGATAATTCTTCGTTCAGAAGTCTTTTTAGCGATTGCAAACGTTAGAACTCGCCTTGTTGCTACTTGCCGGACCAAGGAGGTAATCAATAAGAAAAGAATTATCAACATAGATTTAGTGTGATACTATCTAATAGTCTAGTGTCGATTGGTGCGAAGTAATAACTAAGCCAAACATCGATGTGATGCCTAATATGAGGTAAACGTAAGGGTTAGTAAATTATACACACGTAGCCGGACCAAGGTGCGGGGTGAAATTCTCTAGATGCCAGACCAAGGATTTTAGAGATACCTAACTTATCACTTTGCATGTAATACACTAAAGAAGGAATACTATTATTAGGATTACCGCATTATGAGCTTATGGGGAACACATTCCTAGTTACTTTTATTAATCTGAATATAAATAAATACTTAGTTCAAAGCTATCTTGTTATTGTTTTATTTTATTTCAATTTAACCCCCCCCCCCCCATTTTTATATAACGACTATCGAGTTAAATATTTGCTATTGACAATATTCTTCCATATTCTCTGTGAGATCGACCCCAACTCATAGTTGGGTAAATATATTGCATACGATCGTTTATATTTCTTTTCAAGAAGTATATTTGAATGTTATCAAAGATACACTTTGCAGGATTCAACTTCAAGTTATACTTGCGTAGTCTAGCAAATAACTTTTGCAGATCATCCAGATGATTTGAACCCTTCTTTGATTTGATGATGACGTCATCCACATAAACTTCAATTTCCTTGTGGATCATGTCGTGAAACAGAGTGGTCATTGCCCTCATGTATGCAGCTCCAGCATTCTTTAAACCGAAAGGCATTACCTTGTAGTTGTAGACACCCCATGGTGTGATGAAATCAGTCTTCTCAGCATTGTCCTTGTGCATCTCAATTTGATGATAGCCGGCAAAGCAATCCACGAATGATTGTGTTTCATGCTTAGCACAGTTGTCAATCAAGATGTGTATGTTGGGCAATGAAAAATTATCCTTGGGACTAGCCTTGATGAGATCCCAATAATCCACACAAACTCTGACCTTTCTATCTTTCTTGGGCACTGGAACGACATTTGCAAGCCAGGTTGGGTACTCTGTCACTCGAAGGATTCCAATATCTAATTTCTTTGATATTTCTTCTTTGATTTTCAAGCTCAACTCAGGCTTGTATTTAACCCTGTCATGTCTGCATAGGACCAGACAAAGATATCCTTATTCTCCATGAGACACTTGGTATATCCTTTCTTGTCATTTTCCGTCATATGGATGCTTACTCGGGTCTCTTGTGCCACTTCTGAATTTCCCAGATTTACCACCTCTGTTTCCACTAAGTTTGGATTGGGCTTTTCCTTTAATTCCTCAACCTTTCTGATTAACTCTTCAGGGACCTCACTTTCTTCGACTTCTTCTAAGTCATTAATGTTAAGCTGTGCAGTCTCATTATATGCCATAGTCTCAGATTCAACATTTTTTATAACATATTTTGCTGGAAGAAAGAATAACGCACAAATAAATATAAGATATTAAATAGATGGGAAAAAGAACTTTATTGATTAAAACTCAAGAGTTTCATAAAACTAGCATTTGAAAACACTAACAGAGAACTGAAATTTAAAACTATTTATTGAAAACTTTTAAAATTTGATAGAAAACTTCTTCCAAAGCTACCCAGATGCCCAACGAGTTCAGGATGGAGTTGAGGTCCAAATGCTGATGTTGATCTTCGCTTCACTACTTCCTCTAGGGTCCCCTTTTTCCTCCTCGCTGATCACGACATTGTAGCCCTTTCCTTCTTCCTTGGTCAGAGACAAACCTTTTATGTCTTCCAGAAGCTCATCAATGATACCACTCATGAAGCCTACTGATCGGAATGATTGGTGCAACAGTGGTATCGGTTTCTTCAATGGATAGTAGTACCCATCTCTAGGTGGCTGCCAATCAAGCCACTCATCAGTAGTATATTTATATCCCAAGCCAAAAGTGGTTGAATGACGAACGGGTTGTATAGGTTCAACTATTCCTTGCAAATTGGCTCCCAAACCTTTCCCGAGCTCGAAACCAAACCATGCCATCATATCTATGATCTTCTGGCTAAACCAAGGTTGCACTTCAATGTTGCCAATAAGCTCAATTGTATGGTACATCTCACCGTCTAGATGACCCATTCCTTCTATCGCATATACAGGATGTCCCTTTTCCCCATGGACTACAACCTCTTCATGATCCCATTCAAACTTCAAGCATTGATGAAGAGTAGAGGGAACCGCTCCAGCCATATGAATCCAAGGACGATCCATCAATAGGTTATATGAAGATGGAATGTCCAAGACCTGAAAAGCTATTGGGAAAGTAGCAAGTCCAATGAACATGCCCAATGTTATTTCCCCAATAGTACCCCTCTGAGAGCCATCAAAAGCTCTCACATTCATCTTCCAGGTTTGGATCTTTGAACTATCCACGCCTAAACTTGTCAATGTGCTCAGAGGGCAGATATTCAAACCGGAACCTGAATCAACCAAGGCTTTGGTGATTATCTTGTCCTGATATTGAGCTGAAATGTACAAAGCCTTATTGTGGGTTGTTCCTTCAATTGGCAACTCATTTTAGTGAAAAAATATTTTGTATGCCTCAAAAACCTGCTCGACCATTTGGGCTACCTCTCCATGAGTGATGCTATATGGGACATAGGCTTCACCTATGACCTTCAATAGTGCGTTCCGATGAATTTCGAAAGATTACAACAATGACATGATTGATATTTGGGACGTGGTTTTACTCAATTGCTCAACAATAGAGTACTCTTTAGCTTGCACCTTCTTCCAGATACCATGATCTTCAAGCTCTACAATTGGTGCCTTGGATTTGCTGGAGGTACCCTAAACTAAATTTTCGGAAGTATATATTCTTCTGGATCTAGTCACTCCTGCTGCGGTGTCTGCTTCTTCGACTTTTGACTTTCCTTTTCCATAATCCCATGGGACAGCGTGGGTATCAAATTGGAGAGGAGGAGGTGCTCTGAGGACGGTAAATGGGGGCTTGGGAATGACGACCTCAACCTTAAACGGAGCATGCCTTTGCACTACCATTGGAGTCTGGGCGGTAACAATCATTGATTATTCTGGCTCAAGGACCTAAATGGATTTCTCCCAATCCGAGGTATCATCAACTTCTACCATGTTGACCTGATGGTTAGGCAGAGGGTTGTTTGCAACATTTGGTGCTGGATCCTTGAGCTGGATGGCCTTAGTATCAATCAACATTTGAACCTTATCTTTCAGGGCTCTGTAAACTTCGATAGTGTGACCTTTCATCCCAGAATGGTAGGCACAAACCTTGTTAGGGTCATACCATTTTGCGCAGACATCCACATGCAATGCAGGAACTGCGGTGACATAGTCAGCCTCTTTCAGTCTCTCATAAAGCTGGGCTATGGGATCAGCCACAGGGGTATAGTTTTTTGCAGGTCTTCTTTCATACGGAGGTCTGTTTCGGTAGTTCGGTGTTTGAGTGGGTGGTGGAGTTTGGAAGTATGTTGGCTCGGCATTATAAACAAGATATGAAGCTTGCTGATATTGAGGAGGAGCATTTTTGTAATATACTGTCATGTGATGGGGAGATATAGGTGGTGGAGCTGAAAGATATGGAGTTTGAGTATATGGAGATGGAGGTGGGGTTATTGCTTGGTACTTATAATGGGTTTTGGTTTCATGAGCCATCATTACTGAACCTATTTTCTTCCTATTTTCTGCCATTCCATCGGATTGTAGAGCTTTGTTGGTGGCTTGCAGGGCGTCCAGATTTATGATAGTCCCATTTTTTATGCCCTCTTCAATCCTTTCACCTAGTTTGATAATTTCAGCGAAACTCTTCTCAGCTACAAGCATCATCCTGTCATAATATTGTGGCTCTTGGGCACAAATGAAGTAGTCTTTCATCTGAGATTCTTCCATGGGAGGTTTGGCCTTGGCTGCCTCAGACCTCCATCTTATGGCTTAATCCCTAAAAGATTCTCTGGGCTTTTTCCTCAAGTTTTGGATGTAGAACCAGTCAGGTGCATTTTCTACATTAAATCCAAACATGTTCATGAAGTCTGTTGCCATGTCCACCCACTCAACCCATTTCTGAGGGTCTTGTTCAATATACCATGATAGAGCCTCCCTAGTGAGACTCCTCATAAACAACTTCATGAGTATCTTCTCATCTCTCCCCACCCCTACAAGTTTGTCACAGTACATTCGTAGATGGGCTTTGGGATCTCAAATTCCATTAAACATCTCAAACTTTGGAAGCTTGTATCCTTCAGGAAGTTCTACGTCGGGGTGCATACACAAATCCTCGTAGCTCAGCCCTTCCAACCTCTTGCTTCCTTCCACATGTTGCACCTTGTTGGCCAAGCTATCTAATCTCTCGGTCAGGGTTTTTATCAGAATGTCCTTTTGGGAGGACTCTGATTCGTGGTAGTTATGGGTCACGGGAGTGGTTTTCATATATATGGGGTTGAGGTTGTTATTTCCAGGAGTATATGAAGGGTTTGCATTTGGAATGGTTGGCTTAGTTTGTTGGTGGTAGTGGTAAAATGGAATTTTGGTATTTTGGGAGTGAAGTGGTGGGAAGATATTTGGATGAGTGGGTTCAGGTCGGGATATATTGGTTGGAGGATTGTTTGGCATGGTTGTTTGGTTAGAGTGAGGAGGATTGTCTATATTTTCGCCAAATTGGGTTCCGAGAGAAATAGACAACTTAGCCAAATCACGCATATGCGCTACTTCTTCTTCCAACTCTGAAATCTTGCGCTCAAGTCTAAGGACAAGGTCACTTGGAAGTCGCCCTCCCTTAGAAGTCTCTATCCTTTCGTTGCTGCTATTGTTGTCAACCATTTTACCCTTGTCTCTGTAGTCTGTTCTTTGAAGAGGAGGAGAATGGGGGTCCCTTTTGATCGTGTATGTACCAGAATGAAGGACAGATCAACCTTAGGAATGGGAAAGACAATGGAATCTACAAAAAACAATGTTAGGAGATTAGAGCAAATAAGAATAATAATAACACATTGTTTGAAATAAGCGCCCTAAATGCAAGGGACCTCATTGAGCCAGAGGTAGGCCTAAGATGACATATGAGTGATGCATAATAATTAATTCAAGCCTTATTTGCCAAGTTGGAGTTTAGAGTTAGAGAAATAAAGGAAAAAAATCTTTATATATTGAATAGTTTCAATTTATTACATCAGACTAAAGCAAAACTAGAAATAAACTAAAGGGCTAGGGATAACATGGGGAAATAAAAAAAAACCTAAAAAAAAAACTTCAAATAGGCTGGTCTTCAATGTTGGGCACAATCTGCTGCCTCATTTCTGGAGTGATCTTATAGTCCCGGTTGAGAAGGTTGTGAGACCATCTTCTTTCTCTTTCATCACCAAAGCCTGGAAGGCCTTCTTCGCTCAAATTTGCATGCTCCGCGTCCTCCAGAAGCCATACGTAATACTCAGGTGTGCAGAAGGGTCGATGCTGTTGAACATCAATAGTTACTACTCTTTCCCACCTTCGCAGCATGGTGCCCACTTGTGGTATTTTTGGCCCAAAGTCATACCCATAGTGGCCCATATGGGATCACAGAGGTATCATTTGGATTTGTCCAAACTGTCGGAGGACTCAGAGTGGTGCGTATGATTGCACACCATTTAAACCAATAAGCTCGATAAAGTAGAGCTCATTACCCCATATAATGACATGACGAGGCTTCAACCAATAATACTTCCATTGAATTTTGGTGGCTGAACGCTCTCTCAAGTACGCAAACCAGTCCTCCGTTCCTACAGGGTAACCAAAATATTTCATCCTTGAGGTATGATTGATGATTTTATTCCCCATACTCCCTCTAATAATGTCTACCATATTAGCCCTTTGGTAGAAGTGCTCAACAACCCAGAGTTGCAATAGAAAATTACACCCCTAGAAATACCTTTTGTCTTCGGTACACCTAGTCAGTGCCCTTATAATTTCTGCCAGTATCATGAGAACTATGGTCTTCCCGCCTCGAGCCATCATACGGACCACATAACTTAGGCTAGTGTGGATTTTTCCCCTTTCCATAGGGAAAATTAATGAGCCTAATAGTGCGACAGTGAATGCATTAAGACGGTATCTTTCCCATTTTGCCGAAGAACAAGCAAATTCCCTGTGAAAGTTTTCATGGCCTTCCTCGTCTCCAAAACGTGAGTATAGAAACTCTAAAGAAATCCATCCCTTTTTCAGACAAAGTAAACTCGGATTATGATGCATGCCCATTTGCTTAAAAAAGGACATTGGTGTTGGCTTGTATGGCACAATCATTTCACGCTCTTTGTAAGGGAGACCAAGAAACCCACCAATCTCTTCAATTGTCGGGGTTAGTTCAAAGTCCCTAAATTTGAAGACTAACCTTTTAGAGTCCTAAAATTTCAACAATGCTTTGATCAAGTGACGATCTGACCCGATGGATACTAGAGCAGTAATGCCACATAGTAGTTTGTTTGCCTCTAACTCTCGATTCCTCTCAATATCCCTCCACCAAACCTTCAGGGTAGGATTCACTTTGACCACCTTTTGTGTGTTGGGAAAATGAGGATAGGCCATGACTCTGCGAACAAACAACAAACAAATTTCTAAACTCCATGTTGGCATATTTGGCTTAATTTAATTATTATGACCATATTGACACATAAATATGCAATTTGTCTAAAGGGTATTGGGGCCCTTTAGACGATAGGGTGGCTATTAGTTATGTGGATTGACACCAATGGTCAAACCACCTAGGGTTTATGCAGCATGTATGACCTAAGTAAGATTTCTAAGAGTTGGCTTGACACGGACTTGAAATGGATTCTAGGCTCATGAATCATGCTCAGCAGGTTGATGGAGATAAGCTTAGGGAACAGGCTAAGGACAAAAAGAAGGCTAGGACAGAGAACTATGATTACTCTCAGCAGAAATCGGGTGGTGGAAATCGCTCGCAGTTTCAACAGAAATTTTCAGCTCCAACACCTTCATCAACTAGTGCTCCATCCCCCAGGTTTCGACAGGATCAGAAGGGTAGGGCATCAGGCTCTAAGTCTCAGGGGAGTGTTTCAGGCACCAGAACCTATCCAACTTCTCCAAAGTGTGGTAAGAACCATCCGGGCAAGTGCCTTGTAGGAAAGGAATAGTGTTTTTAGTATGGTTAGTCTGGTCACATGTTGAGAGATTATCCTTCTTTTAAACAGGGTCAAAGAGGTAACAATAGTAGGGCTTAGTCTACAGCTTCAGCAGCACCATTAGGTCGCCCAACTCATTAGGGTACTTCAACCGGTACAGGTGGCAGTCAATGCCAGAACAAGTTGTATGCTCTCCAGGCTCGCTAGGATCAGGAAGATTCTCCTGATATGTTTATTGGTACGTTGCGAGTCTTTCATTTAGATGTTTATGCTTTGTTATATCCAAGGGTTTCTCTTTCCTTTGTAACTCCATATATAGCAATGAACTTTGGTTTCAATCCAGAAACTCTCTCAGAAGCCTTCTCAGTCTCTACTCCAGTCCGTGACCCAGTTATAGTTAGACGGGTATACAAAAATTGCCCTATCATAGTCTCTCAGAAAGTCACCTCAAAAGATCTTGTAGAGTAAGAAATGGTAGACTTTGATGTCATTCTAGGCATGGATTGGTTACATTCCTATTATGCCTCAGTCGATTGTAGAACTATGATCATTCGTTTCCAGTTCCCAGACAAGTCAATACTAGAATGGAAGGGTAGTAGCTTAGTGCCTATGGGTCGATTTATCTCTTACCTTAAGGCCATACATATGATGTCTAAAAGGTATCTTTATCATCTAGTTCGGGTTAAGGATTCAAGCTCTGAAACCCCAACTCTTGAGTCATTTCCAGTAGTAAATGAGTTCTCAAAAGTGTTTCCAGAAGATCTTCCCGGAGTTCCTCCCGAAAGGGAAATCAACTTTGAAATAGATCTCCTTCCTGATACCCAACATATTTCTATTCCTCCTTACAGAATGGCTCCAGCTGAGATTAAGGAATTGAAGGAACAATTGAAATACCTTATATTTAAGGGTTTCATTAGACCTAGTATTTCCCCATGGGGTGCACCAGTTTTGTTCTTGAAAAAGAACGATGGTTGTCTCAGGATGTGAATTGACTATCGACAGTTGAACAAAGTCACCATCAAGAATAAGTACCCTATCCCCAGGATTGATGACTTGTTCGACCAACTGCAAGGTGCTAGTCATTTTTCAAAGATAGACCTCAGATTCAGTTATCATCAGCTCAGAGTCAGAGATAGTAGCATTCTGAAAAAAGCCTTCAAAACTCGGTATGGTCATTATGAATTTGTAGTTATGTCATTTGGATTAACAAATGCTCCCACACATTTCATGGATCTGATGAACAAAGTGCTCAGGCAGTATTTGGACTTGTTCGTTATCATCTTTAATTATGATATCCTCATTTACTATAGGAATGAGAAAGAACATGTGACTCATTTGAGGAATGTCCTGCAAACTCTCAAAGATCACCAATTATTCGTTAAGTTTAGAAAATGTGAGTTTTGGTTGCAATCTATTGCTTTCCTTGGTCAATAGTGTCTAGCGAAGGGATCCGAGTGGATTCCCAGAAAATAGAGGCAGTAAAATGATGTCCCAGACCCACCTCTCCTACAGATAGCATCAGAAGTTTCTTGGGTTTGGATGGTTATTATAGAAGGTTCATGGAAGGATTTTCATCCATAGCTTCTCCATTGACTAAGTGAATCAGAAAAAAGTTAAGTTGCAGTGGTCAGATGATTGTGAGAAGAGCTTCTCAGAACTGAAAACTAGGTTGGCTACAACTCCTATTTTTGACTCTACCAGAGGGTTCAGAAGGTTATGTGATCTATTATGATGCAACCAGAGTCATCCTAGGGTGTGTGTTGATGCAGCGAGGTAAGGTTATAACTTATACTTCTAGACAGCTTAAGGTGCATGAGAAAAACTATCCGACTCATGACCTTGAGCTCGCAACCATAGTATTTACCCTTAAGATTTGGAGACATTACTTGTATGGTGTTCACGTAGATGTGTTCACATACCATAAGACCCTCCAATAGGTGTTCACCCAGAAAGGGTTGAATCTTCGCCAGAGGAGATGGCTTGAATTCCTCAAGGTCTATGACGTGAATATGCTCTACCATCTTGGTAAGGCCAATATAGTAGCTGATGCTCTTAGAAGACTATGTTTGGGTAGTGTAGCACATGTTGAGGAGGAAATGAAGGAGTTAGTAAAGAATGTTCATCGGCTTTCTCGCTTAGGAGTTTGCCTTATGAACATATTAGGTAATGATGTGATAGTTTAGAATGGGTCAGAATCTTCATTGGTAGCAGAGGTTAAGGAAAAACAAGACAGTGATCCTATACTGCTTCAATTGAAGGGTGCAGTTCATCAGCAAAAAGTTGAGGTTTTCTCCCTAGGGGGAGATGGTGATGGTGTGCTTCGCTACAAAGGTCGTTTATGTGTTCCTAAGGTGGGTGAGTTAAGACAACAGATCCTTATAGAAGCCCATAACTCCAGGTAGTCTATTCATTCAGGTGCCACTAAGATGTAGCGTGATCTGCGGGAAGTCTTTTGGTGGAATGGCATGTAAAAGGATATAGCAGATTTTGTGGCTAAGTGCCCTAATTGTCAACAAGTGAAGGTAGAACATCAGAAACCAGAAGGTATGACTCAAGAGATTAACATTCCTACATGGAAGTGAGAAGTGATAAACATGGACTTCATTACAGGTTTACCTCATACTCACAGGCAGCATGACTCTATCTGGGTGACAGTAGACATAGTTACTAAGTCTGCTCACTTTTTGGTTGTGAAGACTACAAATTCGGTGGAGGACTACGCCAAGCTTTACATTAATGAGATAGTCATGTTGCATGGGGTTCCTTTGTCTATCATCTCAGATAGAGGTCCTCAATTTACCTCTCATTTTTGGAAGTCATTTCAGAAAGGTCTTGGTACTCAGGTTAATCTCATCACAACATTTCATCCACAGACGGATGGTCAGGCAGAGCATACCATTCAGACCTTAAAGGACATGTTGAGAGCTTGCGTTATTGACTTCAAAGGTAGTTGGGATGATCACCTACCTGTCATAGAGTTTGTGTACAATAATAGCTACCATTCCAGTATTCAGATGGCCCCTTATGAGGAATTATATGGGCGTAGGTGTAGATCTCCAATTGGTTGGTTTGAAGTAGGTGAAACAGGCTTGATAAGGCCAGATTGGGTTCATGATGCTATGGAAGAATTTGAGCTCATCAGAGATAGACTTAAGACAGCCTAAAGTCGCCAGAAGTCCTATGCAGATGTAAGGAGAAGGGACTTGGAGTTCCAAATTGGTGATTGAGTTTTCCTGAAAGGGTCACCTATGAATGGGGTGATGAGATTTGGTAAGAAAGGGAAGCTCAGTCCTAGATATGTAGGGCCTTACAAAATCTTGAACAGGGTTGGAAAAGTGGCTTATGACTTAGAGTTGCCAGCAGAACTAACAAAGGTGCATCCGGTCTTTCACATTTCATCGTTGAAGAAGTGTGGGTGATCCAGCATCCATAGTACCATTAGAAAGTGTTACTGTGAAGGATAGTCTCACTTCAGTTGAAATTCAAGATCGTCTGGTTCGAAGGTTGAGAAACGAAGAAGTTGCTTCAGTTAAGGTTTTGTGGAGGAGTTAGTCCATAGAGGGAGATACTTGGGAAGCATAAGCAGCCATGAGGAACAAGTATCCTCATCTCTTTCCTTCCAATTCCATTCCAGCTTGAGGTAATAGTTCCTCTCCAGTCTTTCAGTTACTCATGCGTAGATTCAGTCTTAGTACCATGTTCCTTAAGTTATACTTGTACTTTCAGCTTATTTGCATGTTCTTGGAACTTAGTTCAGTCAGATTTCAGGTTCCAGTACTTAGTGGTAGGGTTGCAACACTTACCCTCCATTTTAAGCTAGTTTGGATTTCATTCGACGACGAATGTTCCCAAGGGAGAGATATTGTAACACCTCAGAACTTATTAGACCAGAACACTAGAAAAAATAGGTGAACCACGATAGGGTTCACGGACTGTGAATGGAACCACGAGCCATGGACCACTACACGAGCCATTGAGAGGCTCGTGGAAGCCAAGCAGAACTCACTAGGCTTAGACATCAGACCACAGAGCCCTTCACGGGCAGTGGTGGCTTCCGTGAAGCCAAAACAGTAGGCCCCTCGCCCAAGTGAAGGACCATGACGACCTTCACTGTCCATGATCCTTCACACGGTCCGTGAAGTGAAATGTAGAGGGAAGGGCCAAGAACCAATAGTCACTGGCCTAAGAACCACGACCCATACGATGGATCATGGTCCTTGTGATATTGCATCATTGCCTCCGTGGTCAGGCCCCATTAGATTTTAAGTGGGGTCGTTTTGGTCTTTTCCCCTATGCGTTGGACACCTAAACTACGTCGTTTAACCGCTAAACTACGTAGTTTTGGTCAGTTTGAGCCTAGTAACTTAGCCTGAACTTACCCTAATCGATCATTCACCAAAATCATTCAAACTTAGAGCAAAAGAAGAAGAAAGAGGTGCCCGTTTCCCCAAGAACAACCAGCTGGTTTCTTTCAAGTTTCAGCCCAAAGTCGAAGGATTTCTCTGTGGATTTCGTCACCAGGTATGTGGGATTTTACTAGTGGGTTCCTTTCACCCATTAGGTCCCTAAAATTCAGTTAGATTCTTGATTCCCTTTATATTATGTAGACCTAGGGTTTCTAAAACTTCAGATAATTATTATGATTTAGTTATTGTAACGTTCTTAATCAGATTGTCATGTCTTAGTAACGTTTTTGCATAGATTCTTGCATGAATATCGGAACCCTAGTTATGTAGTTCTTTTAGTTCATGAATTGCACTAGCTAGGACAGATAAACAGATATACATGCCTCAATTTTTAAATGTTTCATTATTAGTACTTAATGTTGCATTTTCAGTTAGCACGTCAGAATATTGAGCTATCTAGTTTATTTCAGATATGTTGTATTTTAGACATTCTAGTTGGGAGTAGGCTTAATACCGAGTTGGACTAGGGTTAGTCACCGTCATAGTCCCGGAACTACGTGCCCCTGTAGGTTAAGTCCCTTATGTGGGCGTCATATTTAGTGATCACGCGAGTCATGCCTTTATACCCTTGGCAAGGTATATTGGGTCCTCTCGATGGGGCGTATACATCAGACTGCACGTTTAGCTAACGTAGTTTTATGTCGGTTATTAGTAGCTCCCACAGTCAGATTCTAGTGCATTGATCATGTTACCAGTTACATTTCATTATTCAGCTTCAGTATTTTATGTACTTTGTCATTGTATTCAGTTTAGTTAATATTCAGTATGTTCAGTATTATGTTCATTTTATATAATTGCTCAGTATGCTTTGTTCAGTTATGTACATTGTTCAGCTTTATCCTATCCTGTATGCTCAGTTCCTTTCAAGTACTAACACA
The DNA here is from genome assembly GCF_000226075.1 of Solanum tuberosum. Lineage (NCBI taxonomy): Eukaryota > Viridiplantae > Streptophyta > Magnoliopsida > Solanales > Solanaceae > Solanum > Solanum tuberosum. The sequence continues at coordinate 181,284 of NW_006239392.1, read as the reverse complement.
GACTTTGCGCTACATCTTCTCGTGATGTAGGTTCAGGTCCTCAACATTCAGATCATATGTAGATCGGTTCCCGATCCGTATTCAGCAGCATCAATGGTTATTCCTCATTCTTCGAGGACGATTGACATGTTTTCTATTCAGTCTTTCGCTTTTAGTTTTAGTTTTTCTAGAGTTAGCTGGGCATGTCCCTGCATCTCTAGTCAGTTAGAGGCTTATTTAAGACATAGTTAGAATCAGTTCCAGTATTGAGTTATAATCTAGTATTGTAAACTCTTTTTCAGTATGTTATTCAGATTAGTATTGGGTATTCCCCAATTCAGTTTATCTTTTGATTTAAAGCTTTCGCACAATATTTCTTACTTCAGTTTATCTTAGTATGCTTATGATATGCCAGCTCATGGTTAGCTTGGGGTCACTCGTGATCCTAGGTCCCGTGTTTATGTAAAGGGGGTAGCCTCGGGGCGTGACACACATTCTTCAATGGTCGTAATGACCATCGAACCACGAAATAGTGGTCTGAACAAAATTTTTAGAAGCTATCTTTTGTTGCCGCAATAGTACTCCAAATTCATTTTTTTGGCTCGAATACCAATCTTCGGCTCACCCCAATGCATATAATTCCATTGCATCCTCCAGGGCTGCAACATGACTTCTTGGTACTCCCTACCAAATGATAGAAAAATAAGTTGCAACAAAGAAAAGAAGAAAGTCTACAAAGTGTGGGAGTTTTTTCTCATTAAAGTTACTAATTCTGAAATTACTAGAGTCCTTAAATAAGATAAAAACTACAAAAGAAAACAACACATTTATTTGTTCCTAATAAATCTGAATTTAATACTGACTCCACTACACCTGCAACCTAAAGATTAGGAAACAAGTTATTGACTCCTAAATAAACTCAACAAATTAACTATTGACTGACCCTTGATACATTGCCAACAAGGCGTGCATAAATTTTATTAAACTTGAGTTAGGAAATCCTCTGCCTAATAGTGAAAGAGTTGTGAATCCAAATGCAGATTTGTGTTGACGCATATATAATATATATTAAAAAATCAAGACATTGATTAATCGTGATTATTGATGGTGGTGGTTGATAATTAGCAGTGGAATGATACTGATAGCTAATGACGGTAGTGAGTGATGATGACGATTAGCAATAATATTGACTTTTGATGATAGTTAATGATGTGATTAGTGAATGTAATAATTATTGGTGGTGATAATTGCAAATGATGATTAATAGTGATGACAATTGATTTTTGTGAGTGGTGGTTGTGTTTGGATTAGGTATGGTGGTTGGGAATGGTAAGTGGTGGTTATTAATGGTAGTGTTAGTTGTGGGTGGTGAGTGAAAGTAAATGAAGTAGTAGTGAACAATCATCCTTGTACAAATTCTTAAATAAACATATTAATGACATTAATGTCTCATTTGTTTGCACTTAATAGAGTTCTAGATCTTAATCATTCAGATTCAGCCCATTAAGTGTGTTTATTTTTTAGGTCTGAATCTTAATCATTTAGAGTCATCCCATTAAGTTCGTTTGTTTCTTTAAAAAAAATAGCCTCTTAATGAATTTGAAAAATATCTGAATAAATCAGATATGTAAAAGAGTCTTAACACCATTCAGACTCAATTAATATGTCATATTCCACAAAGTATCACACACTCTTCTACCTCTCCTTATCACGCACTATGTTTTTGCCTTTTCCTCTCTCTGCAAACTATATACAACTATACTTGATTGTAAATATAGATGTAAAGATACAGTAAGATATTTATATACCACCTCAATATCAATCCCCATAACCACATTTATAAATAACCTTCAACCCTCTCCTTCCTAAAGTTTTCTAAAGCACACAAGAAACTAAGGAAAGAATACTTTTTCCTTGGCCTTCCTTCCGCTCTTCAAATTCTACCAACATTGATTCAAGTATAGTTGTATACTTATATGCCTCTTCCTCTATGCAAAAAATAATAATTTGAAAGTTGGGAACTTCATTATAAAAATGGAGAAGGGTCTAAAATGCCCCTTAACTATTTCAATTCATACAAAATTACCCTCCGTTTACCTTTCGGCCTCCAAATAAAGAGTTTTAGAAGAAAATGATTCTGAACTTTTTTATTGCTCAAACATTACTATGATATAAATACATGAAAAGTGCTAACTAATTATGGTGATTAAACAATCAAATCCCTACAAATCAGCTAGACTACCATATATATAATATTGCACAACTATAAAGATTCTGTAACAATAATGTTAAGCAATCCTTTTGATTTTGAATTAGATTGGATAGGATTATCCTTAACACTCCCCCGCAAGATGGAGGATCCATTCAGGAGACCAATCTTGGATCTGTTGAGCTGAAACTGATTCTTGGACAAAGGCTTTGTAAGAAGGTCAGCAACCTGATCCTTTGAATAGATATGAGATAATCGAAGAGCATCTTTTTGAACCAAATCTCTAGCAAAATGGATGTCAATTTCCAGATGCTTCATATTGGAGTGAAGAACTGGATTTTGACGTGTATATGGTAGAGATATTATCACAGTATATTGTGGGAAATGGAACTGAATAACCCAGTTCCTGAAGAAGGGATTTAATCCATTGAACCTGGACAACTATTGCAGCAACGACCCTGTATTCAGCTTCAGTGGACGATCTAGCAACTGTCGTTTGCTTTTTTGAACTCCAGCTAATTGGAATGTGACCAAAATATAAAAACAACCCAGAAGTTGATGTTCTATCTGATGGATCACCGGCCCAATCGGCATCAGGGAAAGCATGAAACTTTAAAGGAGATTGTGGAGTAATATGGAGACTAAAGGCAATAGTTGATTTCATATATCGTAGCAGACGCTTAAGAGCCAACCAATGATGATGATTAGGACAATGCATGAACTGGGAGAGTTTGTTGACAGTAAATGCAATATCATGCCTTGTAAGATTTAGATATTTCAAACTTCCAACCAGTTGGTGATAACGAGTGTGTTCAAGAGCTTCTTCGATGCACTGTGACTTGAGTAAAGAATGCGCAATAACAATTGGAGTAGACACTTCTTTAGCACCCTCTATATTTGCGTGTTGAAGAATCTTTCTAACATAATGATGTTGAGAAAGGGAAATGCCTTTTGATGTTTTATGCACATCAACACCAAGAAAGAGAGACAACTCATGGGATCCTTTAATGAGAACTGGACTCCAAGGGCTTGAATAAACCATTCAATGAAGAATGAGTTGTTACCTATAACAATGAGATCATCTATATACACTAAGAACTAACAACATGTGGTACCTTTACGATAAATGAAAAGAGAGTGATCACTTTGTGATTTCCAAAAGCCAAACTTCAAGGCAAATGATCGTAGCGCTTGGTACCAGACCCTTGGGGCTTGCTTGAGTCCGTGAAGATCCTTGACTAATTTACAGACATGGTGTTGTTTGGCTGGATCAGTGAATCCTGGTGGTTGTTTCATGAACACATGTTTTTGTAATGGACCATGCTAGAAGGCATTATTCACATCCAATTGAATTAGAGGCCAGGAATGTGTAACAACTAAAGTAAGAACTACACGAATTGTTACCGGCTTAACCATTGGGCTGAATGTCTCATCAAAATCAATTCCAGGTCGTTGGTTATACCCCTTTGCAACCAACCAAGCCTTGTATTTTTGAAGGGAACCATCTGCATTCCTTTTGACCCTGAAAATCCACTTACAACCGACTAAATTTTGTTGAGAATCTGGAGGGACAAGAATCCAAGTACCATTTTTAATTAATGCATTGAATTCATCAGACATAGCAGAGAGCCACTCAGGATGGGCCAGAGCTTGTCCAACAGTTGTTAGTTCTAGTACTTCCGGTAAAGGATGCTTGGTGACATGGTAAATAGATTTAGCTCTATAAATGTTGTTTTTGGAACGAGTGACCATGGGATGGGTATTTGGCATTGGAGAAGAATGAATGTTATTTCGTGTTGGAGGAGAAGGATCATCATTCACAGTTGGAGGATCACAAGGTAATGTCAATTGTTCAACAGAATGGTTGCCAGAAGAGGATGAAGTAGGAAAGGAATTAGATTGGAATGAGATTATAGTGTGAGAAGATTCAATAGAAGGGCTACCATACCAATTTGAATTGGACTGAGAATCTGAAGGATGAGTCTGATATGGAAACACATTTTCAAGAAAGACAACATAACGTGAGGTAATGTACCTCTTAGTATTAAGATCGTAACAAATATATGCACTCTGATGCAAAGAGTAACCAACAAAGATACAAGGGATAAACTTGAGATCAAATTTGGACTTGGTGTAAGGACGAAGGCAAGGGTAACAAAGGCAACCAAAGACACGCAAAAATGATAATTTGGAGAACAGTTGAAAAGATTTTGATATAGAGAAGAAAATTAAAGAAGTGGTGTGGGAAGACGATTAATGAGGTATGTGGCTGTTTTGAATGCAAAAGATCAAAAGGAAGAATGTGGGGAAGCTGTTTGCGGTAACGTAAGGCCAGTTTCAACTAAGTGACGATGGTGACGTTCTGCAACCCCATTGTGTTGTGGGGTGTGAGGTGGTGTTTGCATATGATTTATTCACAAGATTGAAAATATTTTTTGAGTGCAACATACACTACTAAAAAAACAGTGTTTAGCGGCGGATAAATTCGTCACAAATAGACATATATCCGTCGCTAAACTATATTTACGACGGATTAGCGATGAAATGTTGACCGTTATAATTTTGCTCGTAGCTAGCCCCTTTGCGACGACAAAATTGATTCCGTAGCAAGATTAGCGACGATCTAGCGACATATTATATCCGTAGTAAAATGGTAGCGACGGAAAGTTTTGTCGCTAGATTTATATATTTCGTTGCAAATTACCTAAATGAATTCGTCGTCCTATAATTTTACGACCAAAATAATTTATCGCTAATCTGTCGCAAACTTTTGGAAACCAATTAGTATTTGTCGCTAATCCGTCACCAATTTTAATTCTTTAACTATTCCCAAAATCCGTCGCAATATTCCACGTTAAATTTGTCGTAGGTATAATTCTTTCTATTCATTTTATTTATTTATTTATAATATATAGAAAATGTAAATTATTAAACATCCTAATAATAACAAATATTCATATAACATAAATGTTACTTCATATATAACGCGTGCACCAAAACATATATTCATCTAATATTAAGTCCAAAACATCTACACCAAGTATCAAACATCTAGCAATTACTAATGTTTAGAACTCGTAATTGTTACTGCATAATTTGTTTTCCTTTAACAAAAATCAGATATGAAAAACTAATGCTAGGGAGAAGAAATATGGTCATCATCTGAAACAACCTTATTAGGCACCATAGGTGTTGCTGATGATGCATCACCAATAGGAGTATCAGCTGATTGATGTGATGGTAAAGAAGTTACACCTCGTATGCGCTCAAGTAATATAGGAATCATGTGATCAGTCAATGTAGGAATCAATTTCTTCACGAACTCATCCATATTTTCCATCGGTGCAGATTGAGAAACAGATGGTGGTATTGATGATGAAGCATCAGATTGAGAAGAGATACAAAGATTTGGTCCATAGTAACTTTTTGCTTGAGTTCCAAGACCATATATTCTTCTCTTCTTTTCTCCACCTGCAGCTTGATAATATGCGTCACGTTGATCAATATCAGATTCAGACTCAATTTTCTCACGTAATATTTCTTCATATCTTTCCTGCAATAAGTAGAGACATTAAAATTATAATAAAGAATACTAACTATAAGTTTCTCCAAATAAAAAGAATATGAATGTCAAAAGTCGATAATTTTATAAATTCTACTTACATGAACAATTCGTGCTCGCTCATCAACAAAAGATTTTCCATCGTGATCATGTGTGTGGACGTGCAAATGGAGCTCACTTGGTGTTGGGTCTCGACCCTTTTCAATAGCCTACCCAAAAAAAATAAATTGCCCCAGTTATGTTATGAACAATATGATATAATTAGGTAAAGTATTTCAATAAACACAAAAAGTCTATTTAATTTCAGTGAGGAACCCACAATTGAGGTTGCCCCTATGGCAGAAATAATGCTAACAATTCAAATCGTGCCTCTAAAGATGAAGGAACCAACATTTGTAAGAATTGAGATATCTTTCATAACTTTCTTATGCAAGTTTCAGATTCAAAAATCGGTGACAACGAGCCAAAAACTGTCCAGAATAGTACTTGGTGACAAAGAAAAAGATTCAGATTCAGATTCAAAAATCAAGTTCTATAATAAGAAGTTATTCATATTCAATCTATTGCATGCAATGTCACAAGACAATCTAAAATATTAAGCTCCCTTCTTCTATAAGCAAGACCCATTTATAAGGCTCTTACAATAAAAAATAGATTCTAAGGCAACTAACTATTATAAGCTTGTAGAGGTAGTACTGGTGGTGAAAATTTTTGAAACAATTAATATGTACCTATACTCATGTGTTGGATATTTTTCTTTAAGCCGAGAATTTATCGGAAACAATCTCTTATCTCACAAAGGTATAAATAAAGTCTATGTACATCCTACTCTCTCTTAATTTTACTATATTACGTGCTAGCGCTAGCCAAATATCCAGGCAGAATATATCTCCATTTTCTTATGCCATCTTGGTAGAGTTCACATCTTTGTACACATTCAGGCAAAGCTTTTACATGTAAAGTTCAAATCTATACATTTTTCCCTGTAACTTTTTATTTTCTCTAACCAACTATTATAATGTGGGGCTTTTAAGTTTTTCCAGCCAACATACAGTTCTAGCTAAAGACATCCATCACCCTATACAATAGGCAAAAGTATATGTCAATTTATCTATTTGATTTTGTTCGCCTTATGTCCAAATTTACTATCAGAAAGAATACAATTAAGAGTTTAAAAATCGAAAGTGTCATCAACAACAATTGTATGTTGCACCAAAACAGATGCACTGCAACAACAGTCCCAAAACATAATTGAACAAAAAAAAAGAGGCACTTCTACTATTTGTGTACTATCGACTTTTAGTAATGACTAGAAGATAAGGAAAATGTATTTTGTCGAAGAATATATATTGCGTGAAATATATACTTACAAGTTTCTTACGATGCTCCCCAATAGAGATAGATCCACCTGTATGAGTTCCGATAGCAGCTTCTCTTCCTCCACGACGATTTTTTTTATTTGTTTCTGACTTCGCAACATTCTCAGGAGCTTGCCAAAGCCTCATCCAATTTTCCCACACAATATCAGTTACATATCCGGGATTAGTTCCGTTCTTCTTTATTCTGGAAATAAAATCGCTATATCGTAGTGATGCCTTAATCTCCCATTGTCTTTTCACTGCATTTTCATTAGTTGAAGAGTCCCAATAGAATTCCTTCTGAAATTAGTTTGTAAAGTAATAACATTAATAACATATCTATAAAAAGTTTATCACTTTCTTAAACTCAATTATAATGAAATAACATACCTTGAATTCTCCAAAATAAAAATCTTTTACAGGTTGCGAGACACCTTTCCAATTGATTCCATTGGGATCAAGTTCATTTTTGAAAGACTTAGCTATGAAAGTAGAGCATGTCGAAGAAGGCTCCAATCTATATAAATTTCAGGACATTATTTAAATACATATGTATCTTATTAAAAATATATATACTAATGATACTATAAACATGGACTAACCCTGTAGGAGTAAGAGTAATAACTGTTCTCCGCTGCCCACGATTATTGGACTCACCTTCACCAATTGTGCTGCTTTGAGTAGATGCACCCTCTCCTATTTGATTACTCTCATTAGGTGTAATAGGAGATGATTCAACAATGGTTGGAATATTATTGTGATTTGGCATTTGAACGGGTGGTGTACTGCTAGGTCCTAGTATTTGAACTTGGTTTGTACGATCAAGCCCACCTATATTAGAACTTGTACCACCTTGTTGAGGACTAACTGTTGTGGGAATAGGAACAGTAGGCATTTTTGGAGGAATAGCAGAATTACCGCGACCTGAGGATTTTCCTACACGACCTGCATGCCTCGACCTCTGCCTCGAGCCATATCTTCAAAATATGTAAGTATTGTAAGATCAACACTTGTAAAAGATCAATTATTTTTAAATAAAGTTCTTCAGTATGTCCAAATGTTACTAAATTTCATGCATATGACATACTAAAAATTAGAGCTAGAATCTCCTGCAGATTTTAAACAGATGACTAAACAGTCTTTTCGAAGTAAAATTTCAGACATATAAAGTCAAAATAGGGGGAGGAAAACTATAATCAACTAAATAAATGCAACTGAAAAACAATACTAACAGATATCATTGCAGCTACTACAGCACATCTAAGAAGTGAAGAAAGTAGAAAAGAACATGAGAAGAAAGAGTAACTCATCCCACAATAGTGAAGCTGAATACGTAATAGTACAGAAAACAAAAAGAAAAAGTTATCGAAAACTTACCTTACTAGTTGCAGCAGTCGAAGTGAAGACGAAGAAGTCACAATGGTTGAGAATAACCAGCTGAACTCCAAATTTTAAGGAAAATCTATAAAACAAAAGGCAACATCAAAAAATAGAAATCTCAAGTTGAATAAACAAAACAAAATTCTTAATCATATCGAATAGAAGAAAAAGTCATTCAAATATTATTACATTAAAAAAACATAAACTAAGGAAATAATAATATTATGGAAAATTACTACACTCAAAAAATATTAAAGATACAATAACATATTATTATTAAGAACTAGTCACTATCTAAATCTTCTTCAAATTCTTCATCATTCTCCTCAGTTTCTTCAGATTCATACTCCTTCTCAGTTTCATACTCCTCCTCAGTTTCATACTCCTCCTCTGTAGATTCTCCAGGGATTTCATGATACTTTGGATGTAACCCATCAGTGGGTTCTTCCATTTCAAGTACACCCCCATTTAAATCATGTAAGAGTATTTCTTCATCAACAGAAACATTCATATCTATCTCATGGACTTCAACTTCATTGACTTGAAATGGAACATTCAGTTCTGGAGTTGGTGCCACTTCCTCATCAGGTAATTCCACAACATTACGAGGTTTAACCTTCAATACGGCTAGCCAATCAATCTTGTCCTTTTTCTTGCTAGGATATGGGACATAACACACTTGTGTTGCTTGCATTGCAAGAATAAAAGGTTCATACTTTTTATACCGACGACGTTGGTTAACATCAATCAATTTGTATTGATTATGCTTCTTCACACCAACATCTATAGTTGGGTCAAACCATTCACACTTGAATAAGACAGTTTGCTTTAAAGGTTCTTCACGGTATTCCACTTGTATAATCTCTTTTATCCGTCCATAGTAATCACCAAAGTTTGGATCTGAGATACAAACTCCACTGTTCATTGTTGATCTAGCGCTACCATAACATTCTGTATGAAATTTGTATCCATTAACAAAATACATTGAATGACATGTAGCGCCTATTAATGGTCCATGAGCAAGGCTACGCAAGAATTTATTCTCTATATGATTGCATCGGACCTATTTAAAAAAAGACTTAGTTAAATTCACAAGACAATTTAGGTTACATTACTATATCAAAGTTAATGATCGTTGGAGACTTACGTATTCCTTAAACCATATAGAAAAATATGCCTCAAGGCTCTCATCTATCTGACACTGTGATAAATTGGGAGATTCTTCTTGCAAACGTTGCACGTACATACTTCATTAATACAAAATAAGTTAAATAGAAAGTCATAATATATTAATATGTTTCTAATATTAGGTGAAAATAAATTTTAAATACTACCTCACAAATGGCTATCATTCTCCTCAGTTTCTTCAGATTCATACTCCTTCTCAGTTTCATACTCCTCCTCAGTTTCATACTCCTCCTCTGTA
>NW_006239392.1:123614-171270 GCF_000226075.1 Solanum tuberosum | reverse complement strand
GCAAGGAAAAAATCTTTAGATACACCAAAATTTGATTAACTTACTGCAGAAATTTAGGTATAGATAAAAATATTGGATGAAAATTTTGCTAGTCTCTTCTGGATTTACTTCCTTGTGTGTGGCAGAAAAAAGTTGATTGGCAATAGATGTCATTTTTTGTTTGTTTGTTAGTCATTTCTTTAATTATGTTTATGAATAGAAAATCATTTTTTGTTTAGTTTATGAACAACTTCTTTAAGTTGATAATGTTAATTCTTATCTAAAACTCTCTTTCTTGAACCATTTTCATTAACTTGTATCTAATTCGACAATGTTTGACAATACGTAAAAAATTATAATTGAATCAGCTACCAAATACATATCGAAATTACTAATCGACTATCACAAATAAACATTTTTCTTTAAGTCATGACTTTGACAAACCAAGAAAAATGAAATAGAATAAGATAGAGAAAGAGAGCTTACTTGGTTAGCTGTTCTTAGGACAAACAGGCAGCAAACACGTTCACGAAGAAACAAAACTCCACACATTTTTCATAAGCTGCAATAAGGCCTTCTAAAATAAGAAAAAAAAACAGAATTTAAACACCACTATATATTCTCATAAAACGAGTTATACGATGCCTAAACTAAACTTTTCAAATTAACAATTTCAAAATAGAAAAATACAAACAGAAGTTAAAAATAGAACTCAAAGACCCAACAAGCATAGCTAAATGTATTCCTGATAATGCTTAGAATCTTGTTGCTGTTCAAGCTAAACCCAAATAGAAAAAGTGACTACTAACAACAAAAAAGTAGTCTTATTCACAGTTGATTACTAACAACAAAAAGTGATTATGTTAAGATCTGGTTTTGACATCTTTTATAATATCACTAATCTCTTAAAACAAACCCTACTTGCAAAGTGTAACTCGATTATGGCAAAATCATTCTTCCTAGTAGAACCCTTGTCTCATATTTCAAGATTACCAAAACCCACAAACAAAATCAACACAAATCGATAGAACACATCTTAATATACAAAAAAATAAACTCGAAATTAGAGTATACAAAAGTTAGTACAACTCACTTGATTTTGTATTCGAAAATTGATATAAACTCATTGATTTCTCACATTGAAGATAGTGAAAGAGCAATTATTTGTAGCGTATTTGAAGAATGGGGAAGAGGAATAGTTGAAGAGCAGAAGAGAGAGAGAGTGGGAGATCTCAAATCTTTTGTTAGTAGAATTGAGAGGGAATTTTTTGTGTGCCCTAACTTATCCCCAAATTTTTATTTTATTTTGCGACGGATTTAACGACACATATAAATTCCGTCGCTAACAAACATCTTTGATTTATTTAGAATAGAAACTAACGACGGATTTTTCTGTCGCTACAAAATATAAAATTTATAAATAAATACTAAAAGTTGTAACGACGAATTTTCCGTTGCTAATCTGTCGTTCAAAATTAATTCAATTTGTCGCAGCCCTTCCGTTGTTAAAATTCGTAGGAAATATTAAGGCGCCAACTTTTCACGCTAATAAATACTGACGGAATATACAATCCGTCGCCATTCCGTCGCTATATAATAAATAAAAAAATTAGCCTATTATTATTGCGACAAAATATTTATTCCGTAGTTAATCCGTCGTTATATAGCAACGGAATATATTCCGTCGCTACATTCCGTCACTAAACGCTGTATTTTTAGTAGTGATATTCTCCGCCCCTGTCGGTGTAAATTGATTTTATCTTGACATTAAAGTTATTTTTGACAAGTTTTTGAAATGGTGGAAAGATAGTATACACATCTGATTTAGCCTTTAAAGGAAAGAACCAGATATATTTTGTGTAATGGTTCACAAAGATGATATAGTAACGAAACCCATCAATTGATTGTACAGGGACAGGACCCCATAAATCAGAGTTTAATAGCTCAAGAGGTCTACTACTTGTTAGAGAAGAAACACCAAAGGATTGATGATGACTTTTATTGCATTGGCAAGGATTACAAAATGATGTTTTAATAGAAGATGTTGGTAACTGAAACTTAGACAAAATGAAATTAAAGATCCTAGCATTGGGATGGCCAAGACATTGATGCCAGGACTCTGATGAAAGCTGAATGCTGAAGCAAACATGTTTATTTGAAACTGCAGAGGACATAAACTTGTACAAGGATTGATCAAGTGGGCCTTTGAATTGTATCTCCCCCGTGAATTGATCCTTCACAAGAAAATAGTCAGAAAAGAACTCAATCGACACTTGGTTCGAAGTACAGAATTGTGATACAGATATAAGGTTGGTTTTTGCAGAGGGAACACATAAAACATTAGAAAGAAGGAACTTTTTGGCATGAAGAGAAATAGTACTAGAACCAACATGTGAGATAGACAAACTTGAGCCATTTGTTTGGTGCAGTTCGTCACTACCATCATATGGTGAATGAAGAGATAGGTTGCTCAAGTCATTAGTGATGTGATGAGATGCACCAGTGTCTAACAACCATTGCTGATCAGATCCCGAATTCACATTAGTGTGGCGTGCTTGAGGATTCCGTTAAAGCAATTCCTTGATATAGTCACGTGCTCAATAACACTGTTTGACATGATGCCCAAATTTGTCATAAAATTGAAATTGAACTTTGGTTTGAGATCCAATGCCTCAAAAATGTTGTCGTGGTGCAGAATGTTGAGGCTTATATGATGAGAAGTTTGCTGGAACACCAACGTTAGCATTTTCGTATTGAAGATTCTGATTTGTCTTCCCTGAATTACCTTGTTTTTGTTGATATGGAGATCTTGTGTTTGTACCTTTGCGGAAATAATTTGTTGTGATTGGAGTGGTTTCAAATGTGGGATATGCTTGTTTCAAATACAATTCGTGAGCCAATAACTTGTCTTGGAGTTCATCAGATAAGATGATGGTATTTCTAGCATGAATGGCTGCAGAAATATCTTGAAATTCAGGGCCAACACCACTAAGAACGTGAACCACAAGATCTACATCACTCACAGGGCTTCCACACAAAGAGAGTTCCTCAGCAATTGATTTGATCAATTGAAGATATTCAGCAACTGGATAGCTTGTCACGCAAAGATAAAATCCGCTTAGCTGATTTTTTTGCAAACGCCATTTGTAACTTGGTCCATGCCTCCACTGAGGTTTTGGCATCTGCGATGGTATTCATTATCGAAAATGATATGGAAACAATAATGGCTGCCAAAATTAACTGATCCTGGCAGTCCCAAAATTCAAAATCAGGATTAGAGACTTGTTGACCATCTTTTTCAATGGTGGTTGGAGGTGATGTGGTCGCACCAATGACATAACCCATAAGATTGTGACCACGAAGTAAATGAGTAATTTGGGCTCTCCAAGTGGGGTAGTTTTGAGAATTAAGTTTCAAAGGGAGTTGAGAGCCATTGATGGAAATCAAGGTTTTTCCAGAAAATTGAGTAAGATTATTTGTGCTGGAGGATGCCATGAGAAAACAAAAGAACGATTAATTTACGCAGTTAGGATCACTGCTCCGATATCATAATGAGTTTAAGAAGAAAATGATTTTGAACTTGTTTATTGCTCAAACATTACTATGATACAAATACATGAAAAATACTAACTAATTATGGTGATTAAACAATCAAATCCCTACAAATCAGCTAGACTACCATATATATAATATTGCACAACTATAAATATTCTGTAACAATAATGTTAAGCTATCCTTTTGATTTTGAATTAGATTGGATAGGATTATCCTTAACACCAAATACCCCGACGTTAACCTTTTGGCTCAAAAATGTCCTTATTTCTAACGGTCCATACTTAAAAGGTGGATGGAAGGGCAATGTTGTGCTAAATCTCATAGTTTAAGGGTATTTTAGGTCCTTATCAGTTAAAATAAAATTACTCAATATATAAGCTCATATTATTGACCTTTCTTCTTAAATGTACCATTTTAAATTTTAACTTTTTAAAATTTATGATAAAACAATGGTGAAAAAAGGAGGAAAATAATGAGTACATTCATATATAGAAATAATTGGTTTGATTAAAGATAATTTAATAGCATTTTTTCTTTTGTGTGTACCCAAAATTCAAAATAAACGAATTAAAATAATATTTTCTCCTCTCCCCAACCTACCCCACTATGGTAATAATATAAATTAAAAGAATATGAACATGTAAGTTCATTTCATGTTTGAGTCTTAAATATATTAATTAAGAATAAGAGATATAAAAGAAATAAAGGGGGGAATGAACAAGCCAATTTAATAATAACTAGAAAATTTTATATTAATAAAAAATAATATTTTTATATGAACGTTCATATTCGCATTTTAGATGGATCCCAAGTTATGAGTTCAACTATAATCAATTAGGTATTGATTTATAATAGGCTAGTGGAAAGATATCATGAAATAAATAATATTTTGAATATTATTTTCAAGTGTATCATGTCAAAATATGAATTGTATGTGGTTTTTATTATTTATTTGGAAAGGGTTTAAATTTGGACCAATCAGATTACACAACATAAAAAATAAAAATTTAATTACTTAACTTTAGGGGAGCTGCTAAAAATAAGGGCAAATATGGGCCAGAAGGTTAATATGGATGGTATTTCTGAACCAAAAGGTTGACGCCAGGGGTATTTTGGGGACGAAAGGTGGATGGAGTATAGTTTTGTACCAATTTGAAAGAGTTAAGGGGCATTTTAGGCCCTTTTCCTTTTTAAAATTTCTTGATCAGGCGAAATAATGGAGTTTCAACAAAGTTTTTATTTGCATATCAGATAGCTAGTTTTTTAAAAAAAATTAAATATCTAACATTTAAAATATTATTTCCTATTAAAAGATAAAATTGTTTTGTTGAAATGATATTTTTATAATATTTTGTTGATATAGTGTTTAATTTAATATGTACATTCCGATATTGAAAACAAACGGCCTTAATTATGCAGTGTTCAGATTTAGAGACCACATCTTAATATTCAAATGTGTATTCAGATATAGAAATCTTAATGCACATGCTTATTCAGATCTAAACGTCTTAATCTTAATGGAAACAAATGAGGCCTAAAACTTTGTTATAAATCTTAATCATTAAGACCCATTAAGTGGTTGTGAAATAATAAAAATAAACACACATAATAATTAAGATCTGAATGGTTGATATTCAGACATTGAAACAAACAACTTAATAACTGAGATATGAATGATTAAGATTAAGGGGTCGTTTTCTGCAAACATTGATAACACATGGATTAGTAACGCATGAATTAGTAATGCAAGAATTATCAATGCAGAGATTATTTTTTATCAAGTGTTTGTCTCATTACTTCTCACTTAATTTTTTTTTTTTTAAATTGAAAACTCTACAAAAAAATTCTTTCCTATTATACCATTATCTTATTATAAGATTGTTTATTTCATGTAATTGGGCCAAAGTTGATCATTGCTGAATAATATTATTATTTTTGATAGAATTTTCTATTTATGTTAAATACATATATACATATAAATTGTTATTAATATTGAGGTGTGATGTACCACTACGAAGATCCTTGATGGTATAGTGTATTTCTAATATACTCAGCAAATCCCCAAAAAATGGAACAACTTGTGTAAGTATATCTAGCACATATATAGTGCTATTTAGAAAAATAATATCTTAGGTAAAGCCATATGAGTTAATAAATAGCAAAGCCATATATATATAACTGGATAAGCAAATTTGTGCTCCTAATGAAAATAAGAGGAATGAGAAGTTGCAGCCATGATTCAGGAGAAGATACTTAAGAGATGGAGAGAGCAAATGCTGCAATATAGCAATACCGGCACCAAAAGCAAAGTTACTGAATATCAGGTTTGTTCATTTCTCTCCGAGTTTAATATTGTGGGAACTTTCATCGAGAACCTAGATGGTTACTTCAGGTGGTAAATTGTCATTTCCGCAGATGCTTGTGTCGGACACCTTAGCAACTACAAGTACAGACTGTTGTTCTTCATGGACACTAGCATTACGATCATCGAAGTTGGAGCTCGCTGTTGTACATGAAGTTTCAGCGAACACTAGATCCTTGGTCACGACTGAAGGTTCATGTACCAAAGCAGTTGTTGTTTTGGATCTCCTGTTTTGAGGAGTTACTATGTTGTCAAAAGTCACTAGACTAGTGATACCTCCATTAGTGAGATCCCAGGCATCTACGGTGTGATACTTCTCAGGCAATTTATCAAACACATAGTCCTCTTTCCAGCTTTGAATTTCATTGGCGGAGTTAAAGATGTACAAATGACGTCTGAAAACTGCTTGGAACAGTTGTCCGCTCTACCGGATATACTGTGATTTGGTCTCTAAAACGTTGAGTAAATTTCTTCTTGAAATGCACCCAATCGAAAAATTGATTGTTGCGATACAACCAATCGAACCATGTTAGAGCTTCACCATCAAAGTAGAAGAAAGGAAAAGGTAGCCAATACTCCTCGGCGAAGCCAAGGAAGGCAAAGTACCGCTCCGCTCGATAAAGCCAGCTCTCTGTATTGTCGGTGCCACTGAATCAATCCAATATCACCACTTCCATTAGAGTACAAAAATGAAAGCACCAATGTAACAAACCCGAGTTCCTCACTATATTACGAAGAGAACTAAAATGCAATTACAACTTTAGAATTATGATTGCAATACTCAAACTACAGAAATATTGAAATAACAAGTAACTAATGATAGAAATAAGAATGTGGATTAGAAGCTTAGACTATAGAAGAAGAAGAGAGGACAAACATTTTCTTCAATATGCATAAACCCTTCTTTCTAACTCATTTTTCCTTTTAACCAAATGCTAATTGGGTCTGGATTCCAAATAAAACACTCCAATATTTTACTTGGCCCGATCTCATTCACCACTTCCAACTCATAGGCCCTTATAGAACTAGCTTGGTTCACAACAAAGAATTTACAAGAGATCCATTGAGAAAACACTGAGTCATAAATTGTGGCCTTGCCCATGATCGTGTAGCCTAATGTCATGACCCGCTATGTAAGCCAAAATACATATTTAAAATCATTATTTGTCTCACATTTAGTATTTATATTTGTCCTTTTTAAATATAGATTTTCTGGATTGAGCTTAATAGTATATTTTATTTGTAAGAATAAATTGGGGTAAAGATGAAGAAGTTTGAAGCTAAAACAAATTAAAAATAGAATGTTGAAGAACGAAATCAAGCTAACAACTTAATGGATTAAAGTGAATATATATATATGCAGAAGTTGGCGAGAAAGCAAAGAAGTGCACATTGGAGTGCACCACGTGGCAATATTTGAAGAATTCCAATTTTTGTGCGGCAATTAGCGAAGCAGTTTCACGCGGAATCCTTTTAGGTTTTGGGTTCCTAATTTGATTTGGATTCAATGATTTTATTCAGCGTTTCCTACATCTATAAATAGTCCATAAGAATAATTATTAAAGGAGGAGGATACATTATAGAATAACTTTTGGTCTAGGATTTTATCTTTTCTTTCTCTTTTATTTATTTTACATCTTTTATTTGAATGATTCATTGTAATTTCTCTATGTCTATGTCAAGTTAAACTTCTCGTCCTTGGATTATATTTACTTACAAAATGATTGTTTAGTGATCTTGATTCGACATAATTGTTTATCATATTAGTTGTTCTTATATTCTTGTGATTACTATTTTGATGCTTGACCACTATTAGAATAAATTTATTTTCTTCTTTTAAACTCAGAAGAGGAATAGAAAGATAGAATGTGGAATATAAGGAGCATGATCTTTCTTGCATATCACTTGAATTGATTTGTATCTAGGATAAGGATATACCTAGATTCCTTGCTTGGCTCAAACACGGGAAGACAACGTAACGCTCCGTAATTGGTTCAGTCTATCCCCGCTCAACGATGTAGTTAGACTGTCAATTGTGGTACATGGTTAGAGGTGGGGAGATCATGACTGTTAATTTTAGTTGACTAGATAATCAAATAAGTTGATGAAATTGATGCTAAACATGATTGTTAGTTAAATCATAATCCTAGATCGATTCATTCATTGATTGTGTAAACATCTATCTTTTCTTAGTTATTGCTTTTTAGTTATTTTATCTTTATTTTTAGTTTAGTTAATATATATTCATCTTTTGAAATCTTCCCTTGAATAAACAAATAGAATTAGTATAATTTAGTAAATAGTTAATCGACAAGTCCTTTGGGTTCGATAATTCGGCTCTTTTAGGGCCACTATATTACTTGCACGACCACATACATTTGCGTGAGCAATTGGAAGCAACAAGTTTTTGCGCCACTTTTTTCATTCAAGTTAGGCATAAGAGTGGGAAGGATTCAAAGTCTTGAAGAGGTTTGGAGAAGACTTTAGAATATCCTAGAAGATTTTTTGAAACACTTTCACATTCTCTAGGCTTGTAGAGAATTTTAGAAAATAGATCAATTTGTAAATCTATAGGGACTTGTGTAATAATTTTTATTTACACTTTAGCTCCTAGGTGTCTAGTATAAATAGAGGGGAATTCTTTTGCAAACCAATCAATCAAGGGTAAGCAATCTTCTAAAGCAATAAAAAAATATTATTTTAAAACACTTTTATGTCTTTCTTCATTTTCATAGCAATCTTAGTTTGAAAAGACTTACTTGAACTTACAAGATCGTGAAAGAATGGAACATGGAGTCCATACTCTTGTGAATTATCCATCTAACCTATACATCACCCACTGCGTTTGCTGGTCAGCTTTCATAAATGTAAGTAATTTGATATTGTGTTTTTACTTATTATTGTATTTGTTTTTAAATCTTAGTGTTTTCTTGTTCTTTTTTCATGGTCGAAAGATTATTGTTGATGGTTGGGATATTTTGAAAGATGAAGTTGTATTGCCAATCTTAGGCAAGCATTCTATAGTCGATTGTATTCGCTACACTAGTATTATGAGTCTCATTTCCGAAGATCCTACCCTTGTTGTTGGCATTGAGGATGTTTCAGACATTTCAGTAAGTGGCCATGCCATATTAGTTATTGGGTATGGATATGATGATGGTGTGCTATATTATATTGTTAAAAATTGTTTGGGGGTTCATTGGGGTTTGGCTGCTTACATGAAGTTTCGTCCAAATGTTTTTCATTAGTTTTGTTTATTTGACACAGTTAGATGGATGAAGAAGCAGTTAATTGCGGTTCAGAAGGATATATAAATGATTCAATAGGATGGACGAGAGAAGCATTTAATTGATGTTTATGCGAATTTAACTATCTAACTTTTACTGGATTTTATAAGATTTAGTTACTTGACATGATTAGATGAATGAGTATGTAATCATGAATTTTTTTGATTAGCAGCAGTAGTGTTATGCTTTGTAATACTCTTTTGAAATCTATATACTTTGATGTCTTACTATTAAAATATTTTTTGCTTTGGTTCTACTGTGTTGCAGATAAAATTTATAATATTTGTTGTTTACTATACATTAATTTGAATTGTATGTTGTGTTTTATAAAAATAGGTAGTGTATGGGCTATCATTGTCATGCTATAAAGGCATATCTGACCCATTTTAAAGAGATTATAGCTACCTGTCTAAGGTTGGCAACACAACTTTTGGGACACACAAAAAGACTTCTTGATGGGAGTGACCGACATATATTTGTAAAGTTTTAACAACAGTAGTAACAACCTGTTTTGATTGACTTAAAAGTTGGGCAAACCTATTTTTAAGTCAGTTTTAGCTTTAGAAAGTGGTTGGTCAGATTAAAAATAACTTAAAAGATGTTGAGAATGACTACTTTTAAGTCAAAAAATAAAAAGTAGGGGAGACCTCACTACAACAAAAATACTTTTTAGCGGCAATAAATATACACATTAACAAAGAGTGCTAAAGTTTTTATCGACATTAGTTAATTGTCATTGAATCCAGTGTCACTAAAGACTTTAGGAACATATATAAAAAGTGCTAATTGCCGCTAGAATTACATATTAGATACAATTAAGCTACTGCCGTTAATTAATTGCCACTAAAGATAATTTTTTAAGTTGTGCTTTTTTTTTTTTTGAACTTTTTAAAGTCATTTTTAAAGTCATTTTTAAAGACATGCTGTGAGCCGACGGTTCTTTTTCTCAATCTTGAAGAAGTATTAGTTGGAGAAGAAAGATAAAAAACAACTGCTCATACTTTGGACTCATCACTATTGTTTATCTCCAAAACTAGAGTTTAAGATGACATGTGTGTTGATTTAGTTGTAGGGCAAGAAAAGTATAGGCAATAATAAATAGATACATACGTTCTACGTGACAATTTGTGATCAAAACGGGAAGAAACACAAGTATATAATGTACATATACTTGTGACATGAGAATCACAACAATGTATGCAATTAATGCCCTATAAAGGTGTGCATCAATTTCGGCAATCCACTGCCTAATAGTGAAAGAGTTGTGAATCCAAATGCAGATTAGCGTTGACGTATATGTAATATTTATTACAAAAATATCAAGAGTTGGGCATCAACTTAGGAATTTCTAAGGGTTTCTCACACTGAAACAATTCCTTTAGTTGTACCTTGTGCTTTAGAGACAATCGTCCTTACTCCTTGGTTAAAAATTTTTAAAATTGTTATTTACTATTTTTTTTCAAATAATTATTATCCTAATATTTAAGACTGTTTATTTTCCAACATCTCAATACTAAATTGATCTAATATCATACCAATAAAATATTTTCAAAATTTTTACATGGTAACTGGTGATGGCGATGTGTGTGTCGATTTGAGATGATGTTGACTAATTAATAATGATAGTTGTGGAGAGTATCTTATGGTATAGAACATGGTTGGCAATAGTGATTAACCGTGATTATTGATGGAAGTGGTTGCAGTGGAATGATACTAATAGCTAATGATGGTGGTGAATGATGATGACGATTAGTAGTAATGTTGACTTTTGATGACAGTTATTGATTGTGATTAGTGAATGTAACAATGATTGGTGGCGATAATTGCCAATGAATGCAAGAAGATATGACATGTACATTGAACACTACCAAGGAATCATAGACATATGTTGTTCCCTGCAATAATTTTATGAGAAAAAGACACCACCGAAACTAATCAAAGATTAAAATTTCTTTCAAACAGGAGAGGATAATACCTTAGTTATGGGGCACCAAAAACATATGATGAATGCCAAATTAGCTTCACTCTACATTAATTGGAACCCTTCAAAGCATAACACTTGTTAATATGTACAGCCAAAATATTAGTTTGATTACCATGAAACAAAAAGAATTGCCAAACCTTTTGACAAAATCAACAGCATAGGCTGGAAAACATCAGGCTTCCTCCATTGATGGAGGTTTGAAGCTCACGAAAAAATATTCAGAGAGAGAGAAAGTGGAAAGATATTATTGAGAATCAAAAACTGAAATAAACAATACAGGGTATTGTGTATATATATACACATTGTTCAACTAACCAACTTGATCTGACACAATAGCAAACTTAACCAACTGATTTAGTGAACTCAACTAATTCTATGAACTCTAAAGCTAAATGTGATGAATTAAACTAATTACAAACTAATTGAAACAAATTGTAATCTCATCACCCCCCCTCAAGTTGGAGGTGCACTAAACACAGACAACTTGCCCAAAAGTGTAGCATGCTTAACACCAGTTAAGGCTTTGGTGAAAACATCTGCCAATTGAGAGCCTGTAGGAATGTGTCGAAGAGTGATCAGGCCTTGTTGGAGCTTGGTTTTGACAAAGTGACAGTCGACCTCTATGTGCTTAGTTCTCTCATGAAAAACTGGGTTCTTAGCTATGTGGACTGCTGCTTGACTATCACAGAAAACAGGTATAGGCAAGGAACATTACACTGTCAGCTCATCAAGCAACCTTTCAAGCCATACCAATTCACCCACTACTTGTCTCACAGCTCTGTACTCAGCTTCTGCAGAAGATAAAGAGACTGTGGCTTGTTTCTTGGACTTCCAACTAATGGGACTATCACCCATGAGGACCAGGTAACCACTAACTGACTTCCTTGAATCAGGACAAGTAGCCCAATCTGAATCACAAAAAGCATTGACAGTGAGGTCAGGTTTAGTGGAAACAAAAACTCCTAAAGTAGGGTCTTGTTTGAGGTATCTTAGGACATGGTAAGCAGCCTTCAAATGAGGTTCTCTGGGTGACTGCATGAACTGGCTGAGGTGTTGGACACTATATGCTATATCCATTCTTGTGTTGGAGAGAAAATTGAGCTTGCCGACCAACTTTCGATAGTGAGTAGGATCCAATAATAACGTGCCTTCTGTGGCTTTTAGTTTTTCAACAGGATCAAGTGGTGAAGTAGTGGTCTTGCAGTCAAGTAAATCAAACTCCTTCAGGAGGTCAAGAGTAAACTTCCGTTGTGAAATGAGGACACCATCAGATCTATATAGTATTTCCAATCCCAGAAAATAATGTAGTTTCCCCAGGTCCTTTATTCTAAACTGATCATGCAAGAAAGCCTTCAAAGAGGCAATTTCCTCAAAGTCAGTCCCAGTCAAGATGATATCGTCAACATGTACAACAACAAATACTAGTGAGCACCCTTTCTTCTTATAAAATAGTGAATAGTCACTTTTTGAATGAGTGTACCCCTTTGAGCAGAGGCTGCTAGCTAATTTGTCATACCACTGCCTGCTAGCTTGTTTCAACCCATACAATGACTTCTTCAATCTGCAGACCATGCCTTTACCATCTATTGCAAGTCCTTGTGGCAATGTCATGAAGACATCCTCATTCAAATCACCATGAAGGAAAGCATTATTAACATCTAACTGATATAAGTCCCAACCTTTCTTAACAGCTAAGGAAATAAGAGTCCTCACAGTAGTCATTTTCACTACAGGTGAAAAGGTCTCATTGTAGTCTATGCCAGCCTGCTGTGTGTACTCTTTCACTACCAATCTTGCCTTGAATCTCTCTATACTTCCATCTGCCTTGTATTTAATTTTATACACCCATCTGCACCCAATGGCATGCTTGCCTTTAGGCAAAGGGACCAGTTCCCATGTGTCATTTGCATACAAAGCATCAAATTCTTGTGTCATTTCCATTTGCCATGCAGGGTTTAGGATTGCTTCTTCATAAGAGGAAGGTTCACTGTCATGTGAAATGGTATGAACTAGCTGCTGACTCTTGGGACATAGGGAGGTTAAACAGACATAGTCATGATTAGACATAAATGATGTGAGGGAATGTAGTGGAGCAGAGGTATTAGTGTTAGAAGTGGAAGGATGCAGTTTAGGCAAGGTGTAGTTGTATTCTTTTAGGTAGTTGGGGGTGTGAATGGACCTGGTTGTCCTTCTAGGTTCTTGTGGAGTAGCACTATGTGAGAGTGTGAGAGCAATTTCAGGCTGTGTACATGGATTCAGTGTAGTTTCAGTATCAATTTTATTAGTGGACACATGATCATGAGTAACTCTTAGTGATGCATGAGAATTCAACACTTCATCATGAACAAAAGTATTATTTGTACCAGGTACACTGGGCAATTTATCAGAATGATGGACAAGTGAATTTATGACAGAATTAAAACTTGAATTGACAGGAGCAGTAACAAAAGGAAAAATAGTTTCATGAAAAAGAACATCCCTAGATACATGAATTCTTTTTGTAGCCAAGTCTAGGACCTTGTAACCTTTTGTATTGTAGGGATATCCAACAAAAATGTGTGGTGTGGTTCTTGGTTCAAATTTATCCTTGTGGCTTTTCAAGGTGGTTGGAAAACAAAGGCATCCAAAGCTTCTAAGGTGGGAATAGGTTGGCCTTTTTTGATACAGTAACTCATAGGGGGATTTGTTATGTAACAACTTTGTGGGCAGTCTATTGATGAGATATGTAGCAGTGAGGACACATTCGCCCCAATATCTTACAGGTAATTTTGATTGGAATAGGAGTGCCCTTGCTGTTTCAAGAAGATATTTATGTTTCCTTTCTACTACACCATTCTGTTGAGGTGTATAAGGGCAGGATTTTTGGTGTATGATGCCTTTTTCTTGGAAAAAACAAGTTGCTTCTGCATTTGTGAACTCCAAACCATTATCAGATCGGATGGCTTTAAGTTTAGTTTGGAATTGAGTTTCTATGAGAGTTACAAAGGCCTTTACAGTTTGTAATGCATTGCTTTTACACCTAAGTAATTGTGTCCAAGTAGACCTGCTATGATCATCTACCATAGTGAGGAAATAATGATAACCATCATGAGTGGCACATGATATGGTCCCCATAGGTCAATGTGAAGTAGTTCAAATACCTTGGTGGTTGTGGTAGTGCTGTCAGGGAAGGACATTCTGGTTTGTCTAGCCATAGGGCATATGGCACAAGTAAAAGGTTGTTTGTTTGAAAAATGTATTGGTATGGTAGAGATACCTCTCATCTTTACAAAAGGCACATGTCCTAGTCTAGTATGCCACAAGAATTCACTACCTTGAGCATGAGTATGAACAGAATTAACAGCAAAAGAAGGAAAACTATTAACAGACCTTGAAGGAAAACCAACAATACAAACTTCTTTATTGGAAACATAAGAACATTTTACATTGGATGGTGCTGAAGTTTGACATTCAGTCCCAGTTAAGACTTGCTTATTTTGAACTGAAGAAGGAACATGCCGGTAAGTGGAAAAACAATCAGTAGAACAACAAATGACATGAGATAAACCACCAGAAGTTAGTCCACAACTGTGGCATTTTGGACAGAAAAAGTACAGTCTATTCCTAGCTCTACCAAATGCCAGAGGGCTCTTCAGAGAAGGGCCCTGCAATATACAAGAAAAGCTGTCAAAACTGATTGTTCCTTTGAGCTGGAGTGCCAAACAATGAACTGAAATTAAGTTGAATTTGAAACTAGGTATGAATAAAACTTTGTACAGAGTTAAAGTTGAACTCAAACAAACATCACCAATTTCAGTTACTTTGACCTTGTATCCATTTGGTAAGGTGATCAAGGAGGGATAAGGTAGTGTCCTAAGGTTAGTGAGGGCATTTTTGGTGTAAGTCATGTGATGTGATGCTCCTGAATCTATGATCCAAGAATTAGCAGCTAATCTAGCACATTTACATGACAAATTACCTATCTCAGTAATTGAAGAATAACAAGCCAATATACCTGCTAGGTTCACTGCTCCATTAAGCATATCTCCTGAGCCATCAGTCCCATTTCCAGCCTACAGAGATCCTAGGAGGTTGAGTAGCTGCTCATATTGACCTTTGGACAGATTCACTGGCATTTGCTTCCTTGACTCATCAGGTACCTCATTTCGGTTCATGTCTTCCTCAGAACTGTACACATTTGCTGTAGACCCTGAGCTTCTTCCTTTGGAAAGTCTAGAATTGGATGGGTAACCATGAAGTTTGTAGCACCTATCCTTGGTATGTCCAGTACGTTTGCAAAAGTCACAAAATAAATTTGATCTGTTACTAGTGCTAGAGTTGCCTCTGAAAACAGTGTTGGTGTTGGGATTGGAGCTGCTAGCACCTCCTTTTGAGGAGGTGTAGCTGGTCCTAAAACCTTTGGATCCTGCAACAATATTAGATGAAACAGAAGCATTCAATGAAGTGGATTCCAAAATAGTGTGATTGTGAGGCCTGACTTCCCTTTGTCTTTCCTCTTGTGATAATATGGCAAAAGCTTGTGCCATGCTAGGCAATGTAGACATCATGAGAATGCTTCCTCTCACAACAGTGTACATTTCATTCAAGCCCATAAAAAAATGCACCAGTCTCCTATCCTGTTCAGTTTGGTGCATTTTGGCTTTACCACTACAAACACACACACAACTACATTGAGAGTGAACATCAAGAGTGCTCATTTCCTCCCATAATTTCTTCATCTTCGTGTACCAGTGACATCCAAAGTCCCTTGTACAAGATCATTGATCTCCTTTTGCAACTGATAGAGTTTACAACCATTAGTTTGGTCGTATCTATCTTCCAGTTCATCCCAGAGTTCCTTGGCATTGTTAACATACTGTAAACTGTCGCGCAGATCAGGTGATAGGGAATTAAGGATCCATGAAGTCACCATATCATCACACCTCTCCCACTGCATGAAAGAAGGATCTGTAGAAGCCGGCTTAACAACTTTGCCGGTGATGAAACCAGTCTTACTTTTAACAGATAGGTCCTTGAGAACAGCTCGTCTCCAAGATCTGCACCCAGTTCCGTCAAAAACAGCTGGTAAAAATGTTGAACCTGCATTCTCAGAAGGATGCAAGTAGAGTGGACTACCGAAATCCAATTGAGCAGGAACAACAGGTGCATCTCCCATGGATGAAGATTGGAGATTAATTGGGGAGAATCCGAGAAGTGCGAAGTAAGAAGGAAACGATAAAGAAGAACAAATAGCAGGGGAACAAAAAATCACAAAATCCTTAAATCGAACTGAGAATCGAAGGATACGCAATACTCACGAAACAATGTGGATGCGGAAAGTGGGAATCATCCCCTGTGCTCTGATACCATGACAAAATCAACAACATAGGCTGGAAAACATCAG
Source organism: Solanum tuberosum (assembly GCF_000226075.1). Classification (NCBI taxonomy): domain Eukaryota; kingdom Viridiplantae; phylum Streptophyta; class Magnoliopsida; order Solanales; family Solanaceae; genus Solanum; species Solanum tuberosum. The sequence continues at coordinate 154,720 of NW_006239392.1, read as the reverse complement.
GCTTCTTCCATTGATGGAGGTTTGAAGCTCACGAGAAAATATTCAGAGAGAGAGAGAGTGGAAAGATATTATTGAGAATCAAAAACTGAAATAAACAATACAGAGTATTGTGTATATATATACACATTGTTCAACTAACCAACTTGATCTGACACAATAACAAACTTAACCAACTGATTTTGTGAACTCAACTAATTCTATGAACTCTAAAGTTAAATGTGATGAATTAAACTAATTACAAACTAATTGAAACTAATTGTAATCTCATCACCTTTCACGAAGAGCAACTTGTTGGGGAACAACTAAAATTTCACAATAATAATATATCTTATTATTTAAGAAAATACTAGTCCTGAAAATTAAATGAAAATTATTACGATGATATCTTCTATCTATATATAATAGGAGAAGAAAAAATGCCACATGTCAGCGCCACAAATTTTTAGAATTTTAAATAATTAATAATTAATTATTATATAACTATTATCTATCTATAAATAATTTTAAAAAAAATAAAAATAGACACATGTCATCAACTTACACAAATACTGACAAATGTTAGTATTTCTAAAAATAAATTTAACTTTTATTTACATACAATTTATAAATTAGTAAAATATTGATTTTTTTTAGTATACAATAGATTCAATAATTTTTAAAAAAATACATTTAAAAAAAAAAAACAAAACTACAGCTCCATATGTCCTCAAAAACTTTTAAATTATATCGCTAAATTTTTCTAATTATCTTTTATTAAAAGAATAACAATTTTAAAAAGGAAAAAAAAACATACGTAAATTAACTTTAATTTTAACAGGGAAAAAAATATTGCCACTTTAATTATATCTCTAAAATTTTCTAATTATCTTCTATTAAAAAGTATTGATTTATTTTATCTTTTATTATTTAAATAGTATTGCTTTATATTTTTATAAAAAGTAGAAAAGACTAAATAAAATTAAAAAAAGCATTGTCCATCTGCCATTTTAAATAAAAAATAAAAACCAAAACCGTCCATGAATTAACAAAAAATTGTTAAATGAAGAAAAATAATAAATAAATTTTAAAACATTATCCATAAGCCATTTTAAATAAATAAATAACAAAATTATCCACTAATTAACAAGAAATGGTTAAATGAAGATATACTTCAATATTTTAAAAAAAGAAAAGATTTTAAATGTATTTTTTTTTTCAAATTATATAAACAACACACGTAATATTAATTTAAAATAGTTACTTTTTGAATTTGAATTTAAAGTGGTTACCTAAAACTGCTCCACCCATTATCTCTATTCTCTCTCTATATATATATCTATATATACATAACTAAATTCAATTAAACAATTAATGGATCTATTCTTCTTCAAATGTGGAAAGTTATTTGTTGAATTAGTTTCATTATTCTTATCTTTATCTTTTTTTGGGGTGAATTGATAGATTATTTTATGGCTAGCCGAAGAAAAATTGAATATATTTGCAAAGAAAAAAGTGGAAGTCAAGAAGAAGAAGAACAATATCTATCAAAGTGAAATCCTGTGTATGCATCTTAGGAAATATTATTGGCTGACACTCTATTGATACACAATGAGTTCGTGTTGAGAACATGACCATTGAAGGTGTCCTTTTTTCTTTTGTAATTTACATGAATGGAGGTGTAGTTTTGCTCCACAGTTAGGAGATAAAAAAATTGTGTACATTACTATTTATTTGTGTATAGATATATTACCACTTCGAAATTACAATAATCTAATTTATTTTGAAATTTACGTAAAAATAAAATTAGTTTCAAAGAGATTTGTTTATGCATAACTATTAATTTTAATTATTATGAATTTTACAAGTCTCTTTAAATTTTTACTATAATGAATATGTTAATGAAAAAAAAGTTTCATAACTTTCCATTACCCATCCACTGTTGCACAATCCTATAAACGATTAAAATTATGTTAATAACATTTTATTTTATCCATAGTCATCTTAAACCTAATAAATAATTTTCAATTTTTAAAAAGTGGTATTTGTTGTGTTTATGAAGAGTAAGAGTTGAAATATATTTTGTTCTATTTTATCAAAGCAAGAATTTTGCAAGAAAAGATATCTTAAAAATAATGTTAACTAGTATAATTTTATTTTGGTCCTTATTTTTTCTTTTTGAATCAAATTAATAGTGTTTCTTGATTTTTCTTTTAGTGAGATTTACTTATATTGTGATAATGATATGTTTACTAGAGTTTAACTAATTATTACTCTCATTGTACTATCAATTATCATAGAAAGAGGCATACATGAATTCTACATTAAGTAATAATATAAATAACAATATATTTCGTGTAATTTCATTAAGTATGTCTACAAAAGCTAAAATGTACAAACACTAAATTACTTTTTTGATAGACCCTTAAATCAATAATAACATAAATAAATAATAATAAATAATTTTAAAAAATTTAAATTTTGAATTCTAAGTTGAAAAGAAAATTCTAAATAATTACCTTTTTGCAACATAAATTTATAATAATATAATCCGATTGTAAGAATTATATAGTAATAAAGTACCATGTAATTATATAATTTTATAAATATTATATAATTGATATATGATTTTTTAGAAAAATTGAAAGACTACATTTAAAATTTTGAAAGCATTCCTATAATTTGATATTTACGTGCCTAAATTTTTGTAGTTTATTAATTTTATGTTTAGCATTATCATAATAATTATAAAAACAACTTTTAGAAAAATTGAAAGACTACATTTAAAATTTTGAAAGCATTCCTATAATTGTTTATTTACGTGCCTAAATTTTTGTAGTTTATTAATTTTATGTTTAGCATTATCATAATAATTATAAAAACAACAACAATAATAATAAAGGTAATAATAATAAATAATAATAGTAATAATAATAAATACATATTATTATTTAAAATTTTAAATTTTAAAATTAATTCTCATCAAATGATCAATTAAAATTAACTTTATACAACCATTTAAAAATTAAAAAAAATTGAAATTTGAAATTTAAAGATAAAAATTTAAAATTTATTAAAAAAAACCATTTTAAAAATTAAAAAAAATTGAAATTTGAAATTTAAAGATAAAAATTTAAACTTTAAAAAAAAATGATTGACCTGTTTTAAAATTTTAAATTTTAAATATTACCATTTTTTTTTTCAAAATTTAATTTTTTAATTATAATTAAAATTTAAATAGCGAGTTTTAAACATCCCATTACATTCCCACTTATACACAAATTCTAAAAACTGATTAATAAAAAATTAATAAATGTATCAAAATTACATTAAAAATTAAAATCTATTTGCAAACTCACTAAATATGGTTATACAAAATAGTAAATCATGTATTTTTTTTACTCCCTTTTAATAGTAATTATAAGGTCAATTTTTGTCGTGATTAAATTATTTAATTTTTCTCTAATTGTTACAACTTACAATCCTATTAGTAATGAAATACCTTTTATTATCAGTTGAGCTTTTAAATTATTTCAAGGGATATAAATCACAACCAATATATACAAATTATTTTTGAAAAATCATTAATTTAAATAATTTATCAACAGTTGCATTGTAACATATTTTTTTGATTTTTTCTACATTCTAAATTAATTATGTAATATGTAATTTTATTTAATGATTAATTACAAAAAAACAAAACATAAATTTAAAATATTTATTGTAATTAAAATGAAAGTGAAAGCAGTTTATATATATATATATATAATAGGTAGTATATTAAATTCAAAACTAAAAATTTAAAAGTAACTTTTTTGTTAAAGAATTACTTAAAATTAACATGATATAAACATTTTTTAAAAATTTAAATTTTTTATTAAGATAAAGATCAATAATTAAATATTTGAATGATCTATTTTAAAATTAAAAAAACAATTAAAATTCTTTATTTAATAAAACAAGAATATATTTTAAATCGTGCATAAGTTAATATCAGATTTAATTTGAAAATTATGATATTTAATCCGCGCAACGCGCGGGCACAAATACTAGTATAAATAATAGAGAAAAAAATTAATGGCATAATACATATATTGGACCCTAAACTTCGCTTCAAATTTTAACTTTGACTCCAACTTTCATAGTGCACAAATAGGCACTTTAACTATCCAACTTTTAAATAAATAAACACGCGATTTTTGCAGCCAAAGAGTGTGAAATGCAAGCGCTCCCACGTGTATTACTGAGCCACTCAATGGCTGCCAACTAATTAAATATTTTACATGTCGATTTTAGAACTAAAAAAATTAAAATTAATTTAAATTCAAATACAAGGGTAAAGGGTAAAAAACATTCTCATTTCACCCCCTTTCACCCGATTGTCTCTCAAAAGGTCAAACCCTAACTTATCTGGTGAATAAAAATATAGTGAATCAAAGGGAAGAATCGTTCAACATTTCTGCTGAAGCTGATGTTCATCAGTTCATCTTCATCAATTTAGTCCAGGTATGCCTCAATTTTGCCCTTTTGAAAGTTTATCTTTGTTACAAGGTAGAATCTTTTTGTCACCATGAGTGTAAAATCACTATTTTTTTTACAGCTTGTTACATATCATATAATAGCTATTTTTCACCATGGAGGTCACTTTTATAAAGGTCAATATGTATCGAAATTGGGAAGCATCGTATTTAGCATAGATAAGGACCACTTCTGTAACACCCCGTATTCTAGAAAGACCAAAAATGCAGAATTTCAGAAGTTGCAGGTGCCACCAACGGAGCCACCTACAGACCATAGGTTGACCCACGTACCGTAGGTGGGGTCCATTGTTGACCACATACAGCTCCCCCCACCGAAACCCAGAAAATTCTTCTAAGGGTCGACCCACGGCCGGACCTACGGACCGTAGGTCAGAACACAGGTTGGTCCGTGGATCAAGACCCCTAAACCCCTTATCTGAAGTCGATCCATGGACTGACAGGATGGGGCCGTCAGTCGATCGATGGTCCGACGGTCAGGCCCATCGATTGGCACCGACAACTTTTAAGTCAGGGGTCGTTTGGTCTTTTCCCTATGCGTTGGACACCTAAACTACGTTGTTTAACCCCTAAACTACGTCGTTATGATCAGTGCCTAGTAACTTAATCAGACTTTACCATAAGCGATTCATTCACCAAAAAATCTGAAATCTGAAATGAAAAAAGGGAGAAAAGAGTCGACCAACCCTCTCCAAGAATGCACCAAGTTTCCCTCAGTCCTATCCCCGAAATTGAAAGATTTATCCGTGAAATTTGTCACCAGGTATGTGGAATTTCATTAGTGGGTTCCTTTCACCCATTAGGTCCCTAGAATTTAGTCAGTTTCTTGATTCCCTTCATATGATCTAGACCTAGGGTTTCTAGAACTTCAGATAATTATTATGATTTAGTTGTTGTAACGTTCTTAATCAAATTATCATGTCTTATTAATATTTTTGCGTAGATTCTTACATGAAACTCAAAACCCTAGTTGTGTAGTTCTTTTAGTTCATGAATTAAACTAGCTAGGAGAAATAAATAGATATGCATGTTCCAGTTTCGAACGCCACATTATCAGTATATTTCAGCATGAACCCTATTTTGAGTTATAATCTAGTATTGTAAACTCTTATTGAGTATGTGACTCAAATCAGTATTGGGTACTCCCCATTTCAGTTTATCTTTTGATTTAAAGCTTCCACACAATATTTCTCATTTTAGTAAATCTTTAAGTATGCTTATGATATGCCGGTTCAGGGTTAGCTTGGGGTCACTCATGATCCTAAGTCCCGTGTTACTTCTAGGAGGTAGCCTAGGGCATGAAAAACTTGGTATCAGAGCATTAGGTTTAAGAGTCTGAGGATGTTTGAAAAGCCGCACTAAGTAGAGTCCCTTTAATGAGTGTGAAGTGTGCCACACCTATGAGGGGGAGGCTACGAAGTGTTTTAGGAAAAGCTTCACTTTCTTGTTATTCTTATTGTGCGTGGGTATGATCTCCTTTCTAACTCGACGTTATGCGTTTCAAATCATGCATCCTCGTAGAGCTTACGCAAGGAATGCTAATGCCCATAATGCTGACACAGTTCCTCCAGTCCCAAACCATGAGGTTTCGAATGCAGAGTTTCGGCATGCCATTCAACTTTGGCCTAGAGTGTAGCCAACCAGAACAATCAACAGGTTCCAGTTCCTGCAAATACTAGTGGTGGATCAGTGACATCTAGGGTCCGTGATTTTGTTAGGATGAATCCACCTAAGTTTCTAGGGTCGCAAGTTGGTGAGGATCCCCAAAACTTTATTGATGAGGTCATGAAGATCTTTGGAGTGATGCAGGTGACCGGAAGTGATAAGGTAGAGTTGGCATCCTACCAGCTCAAGGATGTAGCTCACATTTGGTTCACTCAATGGAAGAAAAACAGGGGTTATAATGCAGCTCTTGTGACTTGGGAGTGTTTAACCAGATCTTTTCTGGATAGGTTCTTTCCAAGGGAGTTGGGAAAGGAAAAACTCAGGAGTTCATGAATTTGAGGCAAGGTTCTATGACAGTCCAAGATTACGGACTAAAGTTCACCTAGCCCTCCAGGTATGCTCCACATATGGTTGCCGATCCCACGACGCAAATGAGTAAGTTCCTTTTTGGAGTGTTTGACTTGGTGAAGACAGAGTGCAGAAACACTATGTTGTTAGAGGACATGAATATCTCTAGGCTCGTGACTCATGCTCAACAGGTTGAGGAAGATAAGCTTAGGTAACAGGCTAAGGATAACAAAAAGTCTAGGATATGCATTTATGAGTACTCTCAGCAGAAATCGGGTGGTGGAAATTTCTCGCAGTTTAAGTAAAGGTCTTCAGCTCTAACATCTTCATCAACTAGTGCTCCATTCCCCAGGTTTCGACATGATCAAAAAGGTAGGGCATCATGCTCTAAGTCTCAGGGGAGTGTTTCAGGTACCAGAACCTACCCAACTTGTCCAAAGTGTGGTAAGAACCACCTGGGCGAGTGTCTTACAGGAAATGATGAATGTTTTGGGTGTGGGTTGAGGGATTGCCCTTCTTCTAAACAGGGGCAAGGAGGTAACAATAATAAGGCTCAATCTACATCTTCAGCAACATCAGTTGGTCACCCAACTCAGCAGGGTACTTCATCTAGTACAAGTGGCAGTCAGCGCAAAAATAGGTTGTATGCTCTCCAGGCTCACTAGGATCAGGAAGATTTTCCTGATGTGGTTATGGGTAAGTTGCGAGTCTTTCATTTAGATGTTTATGCTTTGTTAGATCCAAGGGCTACTCTTTCCTTTGTAACTCCAAATATAGCAGTGAACTTTGGTGTCAGTCCAGAAACTCTCTCAGAACTCTTCTCAATGTCTACTCCAGTCGGTGACCCAATTATAGCTAGACGGGTATACAAAAATTGCCATGTCACAGTATACCAGAAAGTCACCTGAGCAGATCTTGTAGAGTTAGAAATGGTAGAATTTGATATCATTCTAGGCATGGAATGGTTACATTCCTGTTATGCCTCAGTCGATTGTAGAACTAGGATCGTTCGTTTTCAGTTTCCAGGCGACCCAATCCTAGAATAAAAGGGTAGTAGCTCAATGCCTATGGGTCGATTTATCTCTTACCTTAAGGCCAAAAAGATGATCTCTAAAGGGTATCTCTATCATCCAGTTTGGGTTAAGGATTCAAGCTCCGAAACCCCAACTCTTGAGTCGGTGACCCAGTTTTAGGTATGGTGTTTGTTTAGCTGAAGAGATCATTGTCATATTTTCATATTTGAACTTAAAAGAATTCTACTCTTTGTGGGATTGACTCCAATTCCTGTACTTGGGTTTATATTGATTTACGACCGTTGACACTTAAAATTGGATGAAGTGTCTTTGAAACGTTAATAAAAATGGCACCGTTGCCGGGGAGTACCGTTACTTAGAGTTCTTTTATCGAAGATTTAACTTGTAAATTTGTTGGATGTAGTTGAATCAGCTTAGACTGCATTGTGTAGTGTTGATTGGACTAAATAGAATTACAAAACTGAGTGAGGAAGAGACGAATGGTAGCCAAGCAGGTCATCGGGACGCTATCAATGATATCAATAGTGTTTACAACTCATCGCAACCAGGTTAAATGGGTGCAATTTTCCTACCACAAACTGATGGAAATGCAATATTTGAGGTCACGAGCACGACTCTTTATGTCCTCCAAATGCGAGGACTCTATGGAGGGCTAGAATACGAAGACCTGCATGAATATGTAAGAAATTTTATAGAGGTGTGCATCTAGGTTATTTCCACTATCTTTGACGGGGGAGGCCAGCAAGTGGTTGGCCGAATTACAAAACAATTCCATCGCCTCATGGGAGGAGCTGATTATAACATTCAATGCGAGATTCTTTCCCCCATCAAGGATGATGAAACTTAGAGATGACATTCAACATTTCAAGTGATGGGAGGGTGAACCTATCCATGAAACGTGGTGAGGTTTGAGAAACTCTTACTTAAATGCCCAACTCACGGGCTACCAAACTATTTATTACTCCAATATTTTTACCGGAGTCTTGATTTGATTAATAAAGGAGTGGCTGATCAATTGGTATGAGGGGGAATAATGTTGCCATCATTTGAGGTGGCTTCATTTCTTTTTGATGACATGGCAAAAATAAATCATGCTTGGTACACTCACAGAGATCAAGTTTCTCCTTTTTGTTTTAGAATGACACAGGAGCAACTTGATAAGGAAAGAGAGAGGGATCCAAACATCAAAAAGGTGTTGACCCAAATGGAGCTATTACAAGAGCATATGATGGAGAATCTGGGAAAGCCCAAGGGGACAAGTGACGTATTTAGAGTTGAGGAGGGTTCTTCCTCAGGTTATTCCAAGCCGGGGGAGAATCAAGGTTGGAACTCCAAGAGATACGAGGAGGGTTTCCACCCAAGCTATTTACAGTGAGGTGGGAATCAAGGTTGGAACTATCACAAGGGGGAAGAGCAAAGAAGATACCATCAAGGTTGGGCTGAGGAAAGTGATTATTGGAAAAAAGAGGATGACCATGAAGAGGATTACAAACACTCGAGTGGAAGCCCAAAGTCGAAAGGGAGTGCAAGTAGTCCCCGGGTGAATGATTTTCTATTACACATCCTTGATTAAGTTGATGGTTAAGATGATTTGTTAAAAGGGATGAACGCTGACTTTTCATCATTGAACAATAAAGTGAACTCTCACACAGATGCAATCAAGATACTTGAAGGTCAGTTGAGTTACTTTCAGCACAATTGAAACCACAAATGACATTAGAAGATGCTGATAGAGGGATGACTGTGGTTACTCATAGTGGAAAGGTAGCAATAGGTGATGTTACGGGTAATGAAGAAGCGTAAATGCATGAAGAAGACAAAAGTATGGAATAAGAAGAGACACTTATCCATCAAAGCATTGCCAAAAGACCACAAAAAGACGTGGAGAAACACAACCCAATCCCAAAAGTTATGCAACCTTTACCCAAAATATTGCCTCCATTTCCCCAACGTCTCAAAAAGAAGAATGAGGATGAGAGGTTCAAGAAGTTTTTATCGATGTTCAAGACATTATCAATTAATCTCCCTCTAGTTGAAGCATTGTTGGAGATGCCGGGTTATGCCATGTTTATGAAGGAGTTAGTCACAAAGAAAAGGAGCTTGGATTTTGAGAAAATTGAAGTTTCTCATAGCTGTAGTGCAATTATGACTGAGGAGCTGATCAAAAAGAGAGAAGATCCCGGAGCATTCCCCATCCCTTGCACCATCGGCATGCTCCAATTTGGTAAAGCCCTATGCGATTTGGGAGCAAGCATCAACTTAATGCCATATGCGATCTATAAACAACTTGGGTTGGGTGAATCGAAAGCCACAACATTGAGACTCTTGATGGTGGACCTATCAATTAAACATCCTATGGGGATACTATATGACATCTTGGTAAAGGTTGACCGATTCATTTTATCGGCTGATTTTTTCATTCTCGATTGTGAAATTGATGCAGAAATTCCCATCATTTTGGGAAGACCATTCTTGGAAACCGGGAGAGTGTTGATGGATGTAGAAAGCGGAGAACGGAAGTTTTGGGTGAACGAAGATGAAGTAACCTTTAATGTTTGTAAGTCAATGAAACACCCAAGTGATATTCACGTGGTCTCCACTGTTAATGTTATTGATAAGGCGGTGGTTAGTGTTAGCCATTTGATGTGTATGAGTTAACCACTTGAAGTCGTGCTTGCTAACTATGACGAATTCAAAATTCAAGGCTATGAAGAGGTGGTAGCTGCTCTTTCAGGCTTAGGGAGGGGGGTATTCAAATACTCCATTGAAGTTGGACATTAATCTAAAAAATCGAGAAAGTCCTCCCACAAAGCCATCAATAGAAGAACCACCAAATATGGAGTTGAAAGTACTTCCCACCCATCTCCGATATGCTTTCTTGGGAGCAAATAACTCCTTACCGGTGATCATTGCAGCTGACTTGCTTGAATGGAAAGTAAAATTACTCCTTGAGGTATTGAGAAGGCATATCAAAGCTATAGGTTGGACTATCGCTGACATAGTGGGAATTCCTCCTGGTATTTTTACTCACAAAATTCAACTTGACCGTGATTGTAACCCGAGTGTGGAATATCAGCAGAGATTGAACCCACCGTTACAAGAGGTGGTGAAAAAGGAGATAATAAAGTGGTTGGACGTAAGTGTGATCTACCCTATCGCAGATAGCAAATGGGTAAGTTCGGTACAATGTGTACCAAAAAATGGAGGCATCACAGTAGTCCCATATGAAAATGGGGAGCTTGTATCTATGAGACCGGTGACCGGATAGAGAGTATGCATGGATTACCGAAAGTTAAATTCGTGGACTGAAAAGGATTACTTTCCCATGCCTTTCATAGATCAAATACTTGATCGACTCTCAGAAAGAGGTTGGTATTGCTTTTTGGATGGGTATTCCGGTTATAACCAAATCTCCATTGCTCCGGAAGACCAAGAGAAAGCCACATTCACCTGCCCATATGGAAGTTTTGTCTTCAAACATATGTCGTTCGTGTTATGTAATGCGCCGACAACATTTCAACGTTGCATGTTATCTATTTTTGCTGATATGGTGGAGGATTCAATGGAGGTATTTATGGATGACTTCTCGGTTGTGGGTGACACTTTTGAAGTATGTTTAACATACTTAGGACAAGTTCTCCAAAGGTGTATGGAAACAAATTTGGTCCTAACTTGGGAAATATGCAGTTCATGGTTAAGGAAAGTATAGTTCTTGGTCACAAAGTGTCGCAAAAGGGGCTGGAGGTTGATAAAGCGAAGATTGAAGTGATTGAGAAATTACCACCACCAATTTCGGTGAAGGGTGTTCGTAGTTTCTTGGGACATACCGGTTTTTACCGGAGGTTCATCAAAGACTTCTGAAAGATTGCAAATCCTCTATGCACATTCTTGGAGAAGGAGGTAAAATTCCACTTTGATGATGCTTGCATGGTGGCTTTCAAGTGCTTGAAAGAAAAAATGGTCTCCACCCCGGTCATCATTAGTCCCGATTGGTCAGAATCCTTCAAAGTAATGTGTGATGCAAGCGGAACGACATTGGGCGTTGTATTGGGGTAAAAACGCAATAAACTATTTCACCCATTTACTACGCAAGCAAGACTCTAAGCAGTGCTCAACGTAACTATACCGTTACCGAACAAGAGTTGCTTGCAGTAGTTTATGCGTTTGAGAAGTTCCAGGCTTGCGAGGTACTAAAGTGGTTGTTCACACTGATCATGTTGCACTGCGTTAACTGATGGCCAAGAAGGTTGCCAAGCCAAGATTGGTAAGGTGGGTGCTACTATTGCAAGAATTCAATTTCGAGGTCAAAGATATGAGAGGTTGTGAAAATCAGGTGGCAGACCACTTATCAAGATTGGAAGGAAAGGAAAATGACGAGCTGGAGATCGACATAAATGATTCTTTTCCCGATGAACAGGTATTCATGGTAACTGTCAAACAACCTCCTTGGTATGCTGATTTTGCCAATTACGTAGTGTGTGGGTTAATGCTGGACGAACTTTTATTAACAAAAGAGGTTCTTGTTCGATGTTAAGAAGTACTTTTGGGATGAACCATATTTATTCAAAGAGTGTTCAAACTATATCATTAGGAGATGTGTTTCGAAAGAAGAAGCCATCGAAATCCTCCATGCTTGTCATGCTTTATCGAGGGGTCATCATGGTGGTGTACGTATAACTGCTAAAGTTCTCCAAAGTGGCTACTACTGTTCGTCTCTCTACAAAGATGCTCATGAGTTTTTTAAGAAGTGCACTCAATGTCAGAAGCAAGGTGGAGTATCCAAAAGACACGAGTTGCCTCTTACGCCCATTTTAGAAGTTGAGCTACCTGATGTTTGGGGAATAGATTTCATGGGTCCATTTGTGAGTTAGTTTGGTAATAAGTATATCTTGGTGACCGTAGATTATGTTTATAAATGGGTGGAGGCTGTTGCACTTCCAAAGAATTAAGGGACAAATGTTATTCAATTCCTGAAATGCTACATCTTTGCTAGATTTGGTACTCCTCGGGCTTTTATAAGTGATGGGGGATCCCACTTTTGCAACAAGTGGTTTTTAGCCGCATTGAGTAAGTATGGATTGAAATACAAAGTAGTAACTCCGTATCATCCCCAAATGAACGGTCAAGTTGAAGTGTCAAATAAGGAGATCAAAAGCATCTTGGCCAAGACGGTGAATTCTAATAGGACTGATTGGTCTCGAAAGCTTGATGACGCACTATAGGCGTATCACACTTCATACAAAACACCAATCGGTATGAATCTGTATCAGCTAGTTTTTGGTAAATCTTGCCATCTACCAGTTGAATTGGAACACAAAGCATTATGGGCATTGAAATCTCTAAATCTGGACTGGACAAAGACTTCAAAGGAGAGAGTAGAGCAGATAAATGAGTTGGTCGAATTCAGGTTCAAGGCTTACGAAAGTTCAGCCCTTTACAAGGAAAATATGAAGAAATGGAATGATTCTAAAATCCTTAAAAGGGAGTTCAGAGTGGGAGACTGGGTATTACTATATAACTCTCGACTTAGACTCTTTCCGAGAAAGCTCAAGTCCAAATGGTCAAGGCCATTTAGAGTGACGCGAGTGTTCACAAATGGTACCATCGAAGTTGAAGGTCAAGAAGGACCTGTATTCAAGGTGAATGGGCAATGCTTGAAGTTATACTTTGGCGAGTGCCAAGATATTTCTCTGATTGAAGTGGTGTACCTGGAAGATGCTTGAAAGCATTTTCACATTATACCACGACGTTAAATAAGGCTCTTTTTGGGAGGCAACCCAAGTGTTAGTGTTTAAAATAATGTTTGTTGATTTTGCAGGCGCAAGATCTTGTGCGAGAAAAAGATGCTATTGGCAGATCGCCGAATCCATTCGGCGAGCACGATATAGTCCTCCTTATGGACTTAAAAAATGGAGCTAAGATACTGGAATATTCGGCGGGAGACCTTCACCACTCGGCGAATCGTTGATGTGCTTAGGTGACCTAATTTTTCCCACCCTTCCACATCAACGCTGATAGCTTAACTCAATGATTGTTCGGTGATGCCACAAGTCCATTATGCGAATCGCCAACCTTTTCGGCGATCTCCTTCATCTCCGCCGATTTGCCCCTTTCTGAGAGTGTCGCACACTGGAACTAAAGGCGATATCAAGACCTTTGGGCGCACCGCCAAGGCGTTCGGCGACTGTTTCATTTTCTCGTCAATTGGCGCTTTGTGAAGATTCCTCGTCACCTTGCTCTGCATGTTTACATACTAGAATTTTATCTTTACTTGTTAGTTTTTTTATTTTTTTCTTATTTTATTTGTGGGATTGTCTGTTCTCTACTCACATTGAGGACAATGTTGAATGCTTTTGGTGGGGGTGTGCGCTTGGTCAGTGAGCTCCTTTCTTTGTGTGTTTGGACCTTTCTAAAAATATTTTGCCACCTGTTGTGTGTTTAATTGTGGCTGTTCTTGTGCAAATTTGAGTATCGATTATGATCAATACCGATCTCTTGAATGGTGCTCTCAATCGAACAAAAATGAATGTGTGGCTACGATAAGGTCAAATGAAGTTGCATAGACAATATGTGAACTGTTTGCATCTCGTTGTGACTAGCCGATTATCGAATTGAGTCTCTTGTGATGAACATTGTACACTAGCGAAAGTGTGGAGTCTTGTTTGATATTGGTTCCAATGCCTTGTGTGATAAGCTTATCGTGAACCATGTGTGACGACACCTAGAATTTTCCCCGCTGGTCCAGTCGACAAAGTAATGCAAACTCTTGAAATGATCTTAGGCAACAATGTTGAAGAGTGAACTAATTTTACATTATACCTCTTTTGTGGCCTACCTTATGAGTGTGTGAGCCTCGCTTGAACCCCTTTTGAGCCTTACCCTTTTCTTGGAAGAAACTTGATGCAATTGTGACATTTCTTTATTCTTTCACCCTTAATCATCATGAGATGTGGTTTGTTGGAATAGCCAACTTAGGCCAAAAGCCTAAGTTGATGGTGTGGTGAAAAGAGACGGTAAATCAACAAGTGTGAAGGAATCCCCTTTTACCCATGGTTTTGAAAAAGATAGAATCCCTCATTACAAAAAAAAGGAGAGAGAAAGAAAAGAAGGAAAAAGAAAAAGAATGAACAAGTTGTGAAATAAAGATGCAAAAGAAATTGGGTGTCTGGTATTCCATGGAAAGTGAATAATGGGGTGATTTTTGATCATGAATGAGAATGATAAAGAAAAAGGAAATGAAGTGATGTTCGTACTGTATTTCATGAGGATAGAAGCCACTGAGCCTAAATGACCATACCTTTGCAGTCAGCCCCATTACAAGCCTTGAAAAGACCATTTTGATCTTGAGTGAGCTGAAACAAGTGTTGGTTGGAAAATAAGGGCAAACCTATGGGTGAAGTCATGTATGTGTTTATCTTTGCGAGTGTGAGAGTTGTATGTGATTACGGAGCTTGAAATTGTTGAAGATTATTGTGTGAATATGGAATCATTCTTTGTGTGAGGTCATTTGAGCACCTTTGTTGAGCTTGAACTTGCATTTGAAGCAAGTATTGTGAGCTTGAGAATCTTTGGTAATGGTAAGTCACAACTTGAAACTTTGAGTGCACAATTGACCCTTGCATGAGTAAGTCGAGTCTCGTTGTGTTCATTCATGATTTAGTCTTGTGAAGCACTGTTTGAGTCATCCTTTTTGAACGGCTGAACTTGAGTTTTACTTGAGGACAAGCAAAAGTTTAAGTTGGGGGTGTTGATGAGTCGGAGATTTGAACTCATTTTGGGCTTTATTTATAATGGTTTAGTGTCCTCAAATGCTTATTTTGTGCCAACAACTGATATAAAACCCTTGATCTTCAGATATATGGATTTAGGAACAAAGCTAGGATAGAAATGGACAACAGAGACAACACGAGCGAAAAAGAGAAGGGAAAAACAAGCCTGATGATCGTCGATGTCACTCGGCAACTCACGAAGTTGCCACTCTACCGCCTAAAGTTCCAGAATGTTGAGGCTAGATTAGGAGCAGTTTCGGTAAACATCAGTTCCAATCAACGCGACGCCGATCGCATCAATGATATATGACTAGGTCGCCAAAAGTACTGATGAAAATCTAAATAAGTGCGAATGGGCGAGATGAAAGGAAAAAAGACGCGTCGCCGAATGAGATGGCGATCCCGATCTAGCTCGCCAAAAAATACAGTGGTGGGACTGAGAAGAGGATAAAAATGAAGGCGAGACAAAGGAAATTCGATGAGTCGCCAAACGGTCGACGAAGCCCGGCTTACCTCGCCGATTGGTTCCAAACAACCACACATCAGACTTGCATAAATTGATTTTTTCACAGGGGAGAGAGGCATCCAAAAATCGGGGAGTAACAAAAGAGAGAGAGAGAAAAAAACACTGTTATTGGGGATCTGAAGTGATTTTTAACAATATTCTTCATTTGGGTTTTGTAATAGACAATAATTTATTGAATTTTAACTTCCGATTTCCATTTACCCAGCTATGAAAAACATTGTGGGGATTGAATTTCATCTTTTCACTATAATTGGGTTAGACCTTAACCTTGGGGGTTTGACAAGGTGACCAATTGTTGCATTTGACCAAGTGGGTGTCATCAATCAGCGAATTTTGGCATTAATTGTAGTGGGTCTAAATTATTATCGTGGGTTAACTTCATTATTGAACATTTAGTGCAATATAGTTCAGAGTTTTGTGCTTTTTCAAGAGGGAAGTATAGAACCAACATAGTAATTTGGTATCCTTAGTAGTGGGTCATTACGGTTTCAGCCCAAGAGAGTGGAACTTGGGATTCAACCTTTGTATCTAGCTCGAAAGAGTATATTTGGTGAGAAAGTGGGTTGGGCGTCTCATGGATATTGTTGAAGTTCGAGAGAATTCAACAAAAATAAGGTAATTCTTCGAGAGAAATTTGCTTTACATATAGTCCATTCTACCCATGATAAATTAACCTATTGTTGGCAATGTTGGTTACCCATTAAGTCGAATTCAATAGTTGGTCAGTCAATCCCCCAAGTGTTACCTCGTCATTTGATTGTTTCGTGTTCATTGTCGAAGTGGGTTAGTAACTACAACTTGGAATTTGAATCCTAAGCTTTTAGGTGTGGTGTTTGTTTAGCTGAAGAGATCATTGTCATGTTTTCATATTTGAACTTAAAAGACAGCTACTCTCTATGGGATCGACTCCAACTCCTGTAGTTGGGTTTATACTGATTTACGATAGTTGACACTTAGAATTTGATGAAGTGTCTTTGAAACGTTAATCATCTATGTTTGAGGAGGCCTTCTTGGGGGGTTTCTTTCCCCGTGAACTAAGAGAAGCCTTGGTACGAGAATTCCTTACCCTTAAGCAGGAACATATGAGTGTTCATGAGTACAATTTGAAGTTCACCCAACTTCCCGATATGCTCCGGAGATGGTTGATGATATGAGAAGATGGATGAGTCTGTTTGTTGCTGGGTTGTCTTGTCTTGCAAGTAAGGAGGGCAAGGAAGCTATGCTAATAGAGGAGATGGACATAGTGAGACTTATGGTTTATGTGCAGCAGGTTGAGAAAGAGAAGCTAAGGGATAGAGAAGAATTTAGAAACAAGAAATGAGTGTGGGCAGCAAAGGAGCAATGTGAAGCGGTCTTCTTTTGAACTAAAGCAAAAGGGACTTGCTCCATCATCTAGTAGTGCACCTGTACCAAGGAACATAGGTGAGTTCAACAATCAGAATTCACAGAATTTCAGAGCTAAGCCTACACAGTCTTAAGGTAGTGTGGCGCAATGAGGTAATTGGGCTCCTACATGTGCTAAGTGTGGTAGGAACCACCCAGGTGCTTGTCGTGATGGCTCTACTGGTTTTTTCAAGTGTGGTCAAGAGGGTCACTTCATGAAAGAGTTCCCTAAGAATAGGCAAGGTAATGGGAAGAGTGGCAATAGAGCCCAATCTTTTTCAGTTGCTCCACCAGATATGGCTGCACCTAGAGGATCTACTTCAGGGACTGACGGAGGAGCAAACCACCTATATACTATCACTAGTCGACAATAGCAAGAAAATTCTCCAGATGTTGTCACTGGTATGATCAAAGTCTTTACTTTTGATGTTTATACCTTGCTAGATCCAGGAGCGAGTCTATCTTCTGTGACTCTTTATATTTCCATGAATTTTGATATTCTTCCTGAGCAACTTCTTGAGCCCTTTGGTGTTTCTACACCTGTTGGTGAGTCTATTCTAACTGAGAGAGTCTATCGTGATTGTACCATTTCCGTCAATCACAAGAGCACCATGGCTGACTTAGTTGAGTTAGATATGGTAGATTTTGATGTCATTCTAGGTATGGACTGGCTTCATGCCTGTTATGCCTCAATCAATTGTAGAACTCAAATTGTTAAGTTCTAGTTTCCTTATGAGCCAGTCTTTGAGTGGAGGAGTAGTTCAGCAGTGCCTAAGGGTCGTTTTATTTTGTACCTTAAGGCAAGAAAGTTAGTTTCCAAGGGGTGTGTCTATCAGTTAGTCTGAGTTAATGACTTTAGTGTTGAGACACCTCCTATTCAGTCAGTTCCAGTTGTGAGTGAGTTTCCAGAGGTCTTTCCAGATGATCTTCTCGGATTCCCTCCTGAGAGAGAAATAGACTTCGGTATAGACATTTTTACCGATACTCGTCCTATATCTATTCCGCCCTATAGAATGTCAGCAGCAGAGTTAAAAGAGCAGTTGAAAGATCTCCTTGAGAAAGGCTTTATTCGACCAAGTGTCTCACCTTGGGGCGCTCCGGTCTTATTTGTGAGGAAGAAGGATGGTTCCCTTAGAATGTGTATAGATTATCGTCTATTGAACAAGGTTACTTTCAAGAATAAGTATCATTTTCCGAGAATTGATGATCTCTTCGATGAACTTCAGGGTACCACTTGTTTTTGTAAGATAGATCTCAAATCAGGCTAACATCAGTTGAGAGTAAGGGAATGTGATATTCTAAATACATTATTCAGAACCCGTTATGGTCATTATATGAGTTCCTAGTTATGTCGTTTGGTTTGACCAATGCTCCTGCAACATTCATGGATCTTATGAATAGGGCATTCAAGCCTTATTTATATATGTTTGTTATCGTATTCATTGATGACATCCTAATCTATTCAAGAAGTGAGGAAGATCATGCTAGCCATCTCAAAATAGTTCTCCAAAATATAAAGGATAGAGAGTTGTATGGTAAGTTCTCTAAGTGTGAGTTTTGACTTGAGTCTGTGGCATTCCTAGGCCACATTATTTCCGGTGATGGAATTAGTGTTGATACTCAGAAAATAGAGGCAGTGCAAAATTGGCATAGACCCACGTCTCCAACTGATATTAGGAGTTTCTTGGGGTTGGTTGGATATTATAAAAGGTTTGTCGAGGGATTCTCATCTATTTCGTCCCCTTTGACTAAGTTGACTCAGAAAATAGTTAAGTTTCAATGGTTTGAAGCTTGTGAGAAAAGCTTTCAGGAATTGAAAAAGCGGTTGACTACTGGCCCAGTATTGACCTTACCAGAAGGTACGCAAGGTTTTGTTGTGTATTGTGATGCGTCCAGAGTTGGATTGGGTTGTGTGTTAATGCATAATGATAAAGTTATAGCTTATGCCTCCAGACAGTTGAAAGTTCACCAGAAAAAATATCCAACTCATGATCTAGAGTTGGATGCCATAGTATTTACTTTAAAAATATGGCGTCATTATCTATATGGTGTTCATGTGGATGTGTTCACCGATCACAAGAATCTTCAGTATATGTTTAGTTAGAAAGAACTTAATCTCATACAGAGAAGATGGCTAGAGTTACTCAAAGATTATGACATGAGTCTTCTCTATCAACCAGGTAAGGCTAATGTTGTTGTTGATGCTTTGAGTAGGTTGACTATGGGTAGTACCGCCCATGTTGAAGAAGAAAAGAGAGAGTTAGCGAAAGATGCACGATTAGGAGTTCATCTAATGGATTCAATAGAAGGAGGAGTGGTGGTGATGAATGGGGCTGAATCATCATTAGTGTCAGAAGTGAAAGAGAAACAAGACTAAGATCCTATTTTTCTTAAATCTAAGGCAAATGTTCATAAGCAAAAAGTAATGGCTTTTGAACAAAGGGGAGATGGTGTATTAAGGTATCAAGGTAGGTTGTGTGTACCAAGGGTGGATGGACTCCAAGAGAGGATCATGGAGGAAGCTCAATCTCCAGATACTCTATCCATCCAGGTTCCACAAAGATGTATCGTGACCTAAGAGAAGTCTATTGGTGGAATAGTATGAAGAAATGTATTACTGAGTTCGTTGCTAAATGTTCGAATTGTCAACAAGTTAAAGTAGAGCA
The DNA here is from genome assembly GCF_000226075.1 of Solanum tuberosum. Taxonomy (NCBI): domain Eukaryota; kingdom Viridiplantae; phylum Streptophyta; class Magnoliopsida; order Solanales; family Solanaceae; genus Solanum; species Solanum tuberosum. Next base: position 134,815 of record NW_006239392.1, on the reverse strand, counting down.
CCAAAGACCCGGTGGTATGGCTCACAATATAGAAATTCCGGAATGGAAGTGGGAGATGATCAATATGGATTTTATTACTACTATACCACGGTCTCACAGATAACATGATTCCATTTGGGTGATTGTTTGATCGAATGATCAAATCAACCCACTTTTTGCTAGTAAAGACTACCCATTCAGCAGAATATTATGCTAAGTTATAAATTCAAGAGGCAGTTAGACTTCATGGAGTCCCAGTGTCTACTATTTCAGATAGAGGTGCCCAATTTACTGCACATTTCTGGAAGTCTTTTCAGAAAGGTTTGGGTTCGAAGGTGAACGTGAATATTGCTTTTCATCCTCAGACATATATTCAAGCAGAGCGCACTATTTAGAATTTAGAATATATGTTGAGGGCTTGTGTGATTTATTTCAAAGGTAATTGGGATGATCACTTACCTCTCATTGAGTTCCCTTATAATAATAATTATCATTCTAGCATCTAGATGGCTCCTTATGAAGCTTTCTATGGGAGAAGATGCATATCTCCTATTGGATGGATTGAAGTTGGTGAATCTGGGTTGATAAGACCAAACTTAGTTCATCAAGCTATGGAGAAAGTGAAGGTTATTCAAGAAAGGTTGAGAATAACGTAGAGTCGTCAAAAATCCTATATTGATATTAGGAGAAGGGATTTGAAGTAGATTATTGGGTATAATTGAAAGTTTCACTCATGAAAGGCATTATGAGATTTGGTAAGAAGGGGAAGCTAAGTCCCCGGTATATTGGCCCATACAGAATATCCAAAAGGATTGGTAATGTAGCTTATGAGTTGGAGCTACCGCAAGAGTTAGCAACAGTTCATCCAGTGTTCCACATTTCTATGTTGAAAAAGTGTATGGGCGATCCTTCACTTATTATACCTACTGAAGATATTGGTATTAAGGATAGCTTATCTTATGAGGAGATCCCGGTTCAGATTCTAGATCGCCAAGTTCTCAAGTTGAGGACCAAGGAAGTAGCATCAGTCAAAGTTCTGTGGAAAAATCAGTTTGTTGAGGAAGCTACATGGGAGGCTGATGAGGACATGAAAAAGAGATACCCACATCTCTTTGAGTCTGGAGACATTCTAGATCAAGGTACTAATTCTCTTCTTAGACTCTTTAATTGATATACTGAGTGTGTTATATTTGCTTGTTGGGTGTTTGAGTTGAATGTTAGATATTACACCTTATTCTACTTAGAGTGATCTTATTTGAGGACGAATGTTTCGAAGGGGGAGATATTGTAACACCTCGCTATTTGAAAGATATAGAATTAGAAAGAACCATTTTTGGAAAGTATGAAAATCTGAAAATTTGGCAAAGTTATGTTAAGCATGAGTTTTGGATCAACTTCAAACAACCATAAATCTCATTAAAGAATGAGTTATGTGTGTCATAAGATATAAAATTAAAGGTCTTGGAATTATCTTTCCAACGCCACTAAGTTTGCTAATTTTCGAGCTCGTATGAGGGAGATATGCTCGTTCGAAGTTGGGGCTGTCGAGAAAAGGAAAGCTAACCGGATTTTAAATGGGTATTTTGGTCTTTTTCACACCCAATTAATTTAATTCATTTTTTAGTAATTAAATTGGGGTCTAAACTGAATTGGTTCAGTTTACACAATTTCAAAATCGCGCTAGGGTTTTTAGAGGAAGAACTCAAGAGGAGAACGGAGAAGAAAAGCTCCAGATTCGTTGATTTCTTGAGGAATTAATTGCGGATTTCACCAAGGATTCGATCCTACGAGGTATGTGAGTTCACACAACATTGAGTTCATTCACCCACGCGCCAAACATGTTTATTTCAGCGTGAATTCGTCTGAAAAAATTGAAGGTTTGAATGTTCTTGATGCATGTTCTTGAATTGCTTTCGTTCTTGAATTTGGGATGAGATTGAGGAGTTTCTTGAGATTTTAGTGTCGATTATTAGATTTTTTTGAGTTAGATTATTGTGTATATATTTTGGGTATCTGAATCTAAAGAGAAATTGAGAAAAAAGATCGAAATTAATCAATTTAAGATGAGAAAACGAGTTGGAAAATTCGTCCGGGATGTCTGGGGAAATCTGGCGTGGCGTGCTAGTAGTGCGCCACTTTGGGGTCTCTGAAGTTTGGGGATAGCGCAGTCCGCCAGCAGTGCGCCCGGGTCGTCCGCCCCAACTCGTTTTCCATCGTTTTGCCCGTTTGAGTCCTTCTAAAGTGTACTAACACTTCCTATAGATTCTAACTACTCTAAATGACTTCTAAACATCTAGAAATCATCCAGAAAATATGAATCATAACCTTGAATCCATAAATTCAAATTCAAGGTAAGTTAAGAGCCAAGTCTAGAGAGTTCTTAGAGTCCTTTCAAGAAGTCTTCTTGCAAATGTTTTAAACTTGTTTTAAGACTTGAGTTTTGAGTTAAGTAAGAGTAACAAATGAAGTTCATTTCTGCAAAAAGAGTATATGGGAACTAAGTATTCCTGAAGAGTAAATGTTTTCACATTTAAACAAGAGAGGAAACACCGATTTCCAAGAGAGCCTTTGAGCTAGTTTTGAGTAAATATCTCAAACCACAAAAGAGTTTTGTTTTAAACATATAAGCTGAGTATTTTGGGAGTAGTTGTAACACCCCAGAAAAAGAATTCGAACTAAGACTCGAACTGTTCTTCATAGTGAGTCAGATTTTACCAAGGAATTTAAATTTTTCTTAAGTTTTAAGGTCACTAGAAGTAGCACCTTGAGTTCCAAAAAGAATTAAATTGGAAATAGCAAAATCTGAAATTTTGCAAGTTAAGCTAAGTATGAGTTTTGGGTTGACTTCAAACGGCCATAAATCCTAGCTCATGATTATTTAGGTGTACTTCTAGATATGGTTGGAAAGATCTTGGAATGATCTTTCCAACGCCGCCGAGTTTGTGCGATTCCGAGTTCGTATGAATAAGTTATGCCCTTTGGAAGTTAGGTTGTCCAGTTAAGGAAAGTTAGCCGAAAATAGTGAGGGCTATTTTGGTGTTTTCCTTACCAAATCAGATTTAATTCGTTTTTAGTAAGGTTTTAAGGGTCTAATCCTATTAGGTTCATTTTTATAATCCTAAAACACGCCAAGGGTTTTAGTTGAGAGTTCAAGAAGAGAAAAGAAGATAGAAGAGGAGAAACGAGGAAAGGATGAAAGCGTTTGTCGACGTTCTTGTGAGTTGTTGCGGATTGTCTCCATGGGTTTGATCCCTAAGAGGTATGTAAGCTTCCATAGTGCCTGGGTTTTCACCCACACGCCAAACATATTATTTTCAGCGACGTTTCATTCTCAAAAAGTTGAAGGATTTAAGTTCTTGATAGGTGTTCTTGAAGTTCTTTCTAAATCTTGTTGTGTTGGGTTTTTTGATGATTCTTGAGATCAAAGTGAGTGTTTTAAGGGATGTATTGAGTATATTAGAGTGTACTTATGTTAAGTAATTGATTCTAAGTGATTGGGGAAGAAACCGTTCGATTCTAGGCGAGTTAGGGTGAGAAAATGAGCAAAGAAATTCATCGCATTTTCTGGGTTGGGGCTTGGCGTGTCACGCCAGCCAGAGCGCCCAAAAGTAGGCTCTGAATCTTAGGTGCTAGCGCTCCACGCCACCCATAGCCCCAGGGTCGCCTTCCCCGTCCAGTTTGCAATCGATTGCTCCGTTTGAGTTCTTTCGAAGGGTACCTTCACTCTTTTTCGATTCTAACTACTCTAAGCTACTTCTAAACACCTAAAATCATTCCTAACATGATAATAACCTTGAATTCATAATTCAAATTCAAGGTAGAGTTAAGAGTTAAGTTTTGAAATTTCTTTCGAACATTCTAAGAAAGCCCCTTCGAGTCATTTTGTGGAGTCTTCTACAACTTCTAGTAACTTGTTTCAAGACTCGAGTAAGTGAGCATGAGAGTGAGGAGAATGTATTGATGAGTGTATTTTGTCATCATGAGATCTTTCATAGCATGAACCATAACTCTTGAATTCATAATTCACATTCAAGAGAGAGTTAAAAGTAGAGAAAGTTTTGAGTTCAATTGTGAATCATTGGAGATCCATAATCGATTTGAGTTAAATTTTGAGAAAGTAAGTATGAGAATGAGAAGAGTTGTATACATGAGTTCCATAATGTTATGTAGACCTATGAGTCAAGTCGTTCATGCCCATAAATTCCGCATGAACTCCAAAAGTTGAGTGTCTATGAGAAGAGTAATACCTTCATGTCCTAAGTCTTAAGTATTGATTTTCTAACCCCATTTGAGATTACATTCCTAATCATGGGACTATTACCCATGAAGTCCTTGAGTTGGGTTATTCATGTCCATAATTCCGCATGAACCCTCTGAGTTGAGCATTCTTGAAATTAGTAGTATCATTGAATTTCTTGAGTTCCACGTATTTAAGTCTATCTATGGTTATTGAAAACCTTGCATTGAGTCGTTCAAGTCCATAATTCGGCGTGAACCATATTTTAAGAAGTCTTTTACAAATGTTTAAACTTTATTTTAAGACTAAAGTTTTGAAGTTGAGTAAAGAGTAAGAGTAAAGTTCATTTTCTTTAAAATGATTTATGGGAACTAAGTATTCCCAAAGTAAATGTTTTCACATTTATGATGAGAGGAAACTGAGATTTTCAAAAGAGTTTTGAGCAAGAGAAGGGAACACCGTTTCCAAGAGCTTTTAAGCTAAGTTTTGAGTAATTATCTCAAACCAAAAAAGAAGTTGTTTTAAAACATATGAGCTAAGTATATTTTTGGGAGTAGTATTGAGCACCGATATGGGGATGCTAGTTCATAGTAACTCAAGTCTCCATAAACCATGTAGCCATCATGGGTATTAAAGGGTCATACTTTTTAGATGATCACTTAAGTTAAGCTAGTGGATCCACTAAGTTAAGCGTTCTATATGACGACAAAGTATAGGACAGTTCTGGCAGTGTGGGTGAGACACTGTATCACCACTTAGGCTCATAGTGGTGGTTGTCGGTTAGAGAAACTCCCACAACAGTAATTGCATGGTTCCTCAAGGGGTTCTGCTTAGTATGAATGGGGGTATGGGACTTCATTTATTTATTGCACAAGTAGACTTTGAGAGGGAGCATGATATGTCTTTTATGAATTTATAATTATGAGTTGACATCATGTTTTAAACAGTTTTCCTTTTCTTTATATTGCACTTGTTTTAAACTGCTTTATAATGAAATGAGTTCAGTTAAGTATTCATGAGTTGACTATCCAGAGTTGAGTATTTCAAGTCGAGTATCATATCTTTGAAGTTGAGTATCTAATCTTTGAGTCGAGTATCATATCCTTGAAGTCAAGTATCTAATCTTTGAGTTAAGTATCTTATTCTTGGGTTGAGTGAGTTGAGAAAAGGTAAGTATTTTTTTTTTTTTTATCAAGATTCAAGCTTATGTTTTTGTTTTATAATTCCCCTTACATGCTCGTACATTCCACGTACTGAGCCATTTGGCCTGCATCTTCTCATGATGCAGACACATGTATTTAGGATCAATAACAAGAGATTTGTTGATACATCCGGGAGTTCGAGTTAGCTACGGTGAGCCTCCTTGTTTCCGGAGGATTTCATATACTTTTCAGTTTAGTCAGGATGTCGTGGGTCTTGTCCCGACTTCCATCTTTATCAGTTAGAGGCTTCATAGATAGTCAGTATAGTTGAGAAGTCTGTATTATTCATTTATTTTATTAAATATTTTAAAGACTTAAGTTTTCTATTTTATGGCAAGTTGCATATATTATTTTTATTCTAAGTTGTTCATTGGAGTTAAAGTTTTGAAAAGTTGAGTTTATTGAATTTTATTCAGTCTTAAGCTTTTGCATGCTTAAGTTAGTCTTCCGCTTGTAATCAGCCAGGATGAGAGTTCGCTTGGGGACCATCAATGGTTATTAAGTGCCGGCCACGTCCAGGGTGTAGACTCGGGTCGTGACAGTAGTATTGAGCATTGAGGTGGGGACGAGTTTATAACAACTCAATGTCTCTATAAACCATGTAGCCAACATGGGTAGAAATGGTCATACTTTTTAGATGATTCCTTAATGCTTTTTAGCATGGACTAGTGGATCCACTTAGTTGAGGCGTTCTATATCCTGGCAAGATATAGGATAGTTCTGGCAGCGTGGGCGAGACGGTATATCATCACATAGCTCATAGTGATGGTTGTCGGTTAGAGAAACTCCCACGGAATTATATTACTTAATTATATATATAAATTGAGTTGTTATTATATTTCTCCAATACATTGAGTTGCTATTTACTATTTAAATGCTTTGTATAAACTGCACCTTTACGTTTGTTTATTTCTGCATTAAGTTAAGTATACATGAGTTGAGTAAAGCTGAGGTAAGTGTTTCTTTCAGAATTCATTTCAAGCTTATGTCATGTTTAGATTTCCCCTCGCATGCTTGTACATTCAATGTACTGATGTCATTTGGCCTGCATCGTTTTATGATGCAGACACAGAAAATTAGGATCAACATCCAGCACCTCGTTGATCCAGTCGAGCTTCTCAGAGTCAGTTGGTGAGCCTCCTTGCTTTCTGGAGGATCCCTTTTTTATTTCTTTGTTAGTCAGTTGTTAGGATGATATGGGGTCTTCTCCCGACATCCCTCTTAGTTATTAGAGGCTTCATAGACAGTTAGACATTATTAGTTCATTAGTCTTATTCATTTTAGTTGTTTTGGATTATAAGACTTGAGTTGCCTTAATGGTCAGTTGAATGTTTCCTTTATACATTATAAGTTTGTGTATGAATTTATCTCTTGAGTTGCCTTGAAATGTTGAGTAAAGTCTTCTGCTGAGTAGTAAGCCAGACCAAGGGTTCGTTTGGTATATTATAATTACCACAATAATATTGTAATAATAGGAATAATTGTATTAATGTTGTCAAAAATTATCCAACTTTTGATATTTTTTTATATCTTCAATGCTACATACACATTTCTTCGTCACTCTCTGATAATCTCTCTACGACTAAATTATGTGTTTTATTTTATTTTATTTTTATTATAAAAGTAAAACTTCAACGGTAGTGTTTCACTACAACAATTTAATTCTCTCTTAATGTAATGCAACTATAAGAATGAAATTTTAAATATAAATTTTTAATATTCATAGATCTTATGCGACAAAAATATGTATTAGAATGTCAGTACGAGCATCAAATATCAAACAAAAAAAATTCTCTCTAACTTTGGAATTTCGTGCATAAATATGTTCGAATATAATTCAAGTATTTTTTTCTCACTATAATTTAGCACAAAGATATTTTAATTTAGTTATTTTTATTATAGAGTCATTTGTACAAAAAGAAAATCACATAATTCATGATAGAGTAGATTTAATTTTGTTGGTTGAACAATAATATTGCTATAAGAATCATTGAATTTAGTATGAAACTATGACAATTAAATTGTTACTTAGCTGAAGTTTTTCATATCGACTTTTCTGTTTTCATCTTTTTTATCAGCAAATTAAATTAAAAATGCAGCATGATTTTTTTTTAGCAATTTCCCTCAATAGATAATATCAGAATCGTAACTTAATTTGTATTTCTCTTTTTTATTATATCATTTATTAAAATATTTATCAAATAGTGACATTAATTATTTAAAAATATATTTGTCTAATTCGGTCCGATTTTTGAAGAAGCTAATTAGTCTAATTCGACCCGATTTTGATTTTTAATATTTATGTCCACCCAGTACAAAGTGATACATTAGGCTGTATATATTATTTTTAAAAATATATGAAAAAAATCTCGTCAAATAGTAACAGTATCCAGATCATAATTAAAGGGATGGAAACTCATTAAACATAAAAAGATTTACTATCCAAATAATTAAAGGTATGGAAACTCATTAAACATAAAAATATTTACTATCCAAATAATTAAAGGAATGGAAACTCATTAAACATAAAAAGATTTACTATCCAAATAACTAAAGGTAATCTCATTATAAAAATGGTAAGTTAATCATTTCTTAGTTCTATATAAGATAAGCATGGTGCTACATCATTTTCATGATCAAAAATACCTTTTGAAGAAATCATAACAAAAAAAAAACAAGAAGATGGCACCCTCATTGTCTTTGCTTAAAGTTTTTTTTTCTTTTTGTGCTGTTTTTCATGGGCAATGCAGGTATATCATCTCTTTACTTTATGTTTTCTTTACCAATCAATAAATGATAAGAGAGATTTTTTTTTTTTTAAGTTTTATATATATTTTTTCAAATAATCACTCAATCAACTATTAACATGAGTTGTGATTCAGGATTCCATCACCTTTATCTACCTGTATCGAGTTTTAGCTTTGAAAATTAGAAAAAAACATGTTAATTCATATTTAGTTAAACCACAATGCAAGTATGAAATATCATATGGGCCGAAAAATAAAACTAGTTGAGTGTCACGACCCAACCCACCGGGCTGTGCGGGGACCTACCCTAACACCTAAGTAGGAGAACCCTCATATCCCAATAGTCAAAACATGCGGAAAAATTAAAGAAAACGGAGATAAATAAAATAATTTGATTTTATAAATAATATCCTTAGACACACTTTTGATTAACACTTGAAAAATAGTTTAACAACTCCCAAGGATCTGGTCTAAACAGGTACAAGAGCTACTAAGAGTACAACCGGACCAGATAAATAAAAGACACAACTCCCACCACGTGGAAGGAAGAATAGAAGATGCTGGAGAATTCTTCGTCTTTGCCTAATGAAACGTCACCACTCCTGCATCCAAACTACGTCAAAAAGACATAGCAAGAGTAGTATCAGTACAAACAGACGTACTGGTAGGCATCATCGGTCAACCCGACACCCACCGCATAAAATAAGAAATCAACTAGCAGGAATATACAATAGACCACTTGCTTCTCCACCCTTTTTCACTCTCTCGAATGCCTCAAATTTACACTAACACCTCTTACTACCAACCACCTCCTCAATCAAGCCACTCACTAGTTTATTGATCATAGCCTAATCATTCTAACCCATGGAAGAGGCCACAAACATAACTACTCTCACCACAACTAATCACTCACGTTGCACCCTTACTCCCTCTATATATTACCCATCCATAGTCACATGGTACATGACATCACGCTTTCTTACCACTAAACCCAATTCCTTTCTCCAAGGTGAAATCCACCTAAGCATATTTCATCACATACGCTACCTCTACTTCTCGCAATTACAACACATGAACAACCCTTACTATCCATTACTCGCCCCTGGAACACCTTGTACTTCCACTATACCCAACAAGTTGGCTCAACACAAGAAACAACAATTATAAGCCGACATAACATATATCCACCAAGTGCAACATCTACCCGTCAATACAAAAACATCATCACATGCATATATAGAACATATACCATATCTGCTAACACAAGAACAACAACACATTTCACATTTATATCAAATCATTGGTACTCTCATGGAACCCAAACCCAAATAGTTAGTTATGCCGGAACGTGGCAATCGATCCATAGTTATACCGGAACATGGCAACCGATCCATAGTTATACCGAAACGTGGCAACCGATCCTAGTTAGTTATGCCGGAACGTGGGAATCGATCCAAGTTAGTTATGCCGTAACGTGGCAACCGATCCAAGTTAGTTATGCCAGAACGTGGCAACCGATCCAAGTTAGTTATGCCGGAACGTGGCAACCGATCCATTCAACAACCCACAATCACAATCACAATCACAAGTACACCCTCATAATCATACAACACAATTCACTACTAAAAAAGTAGTGAATACCGACCTAAAAATTACCGACCTCAAATGGAGGTCGGTAATTTCCGACCTCCGGAGGTTGGTATTCTTAAAGAGAATAAAAAATTTAAAAAGCTTTAGAAAACCAACTACAAGTAGTCGGTTTTTATGCAAAATAAACCAGGAAAACAAAATTCCGACTCTGGAGGTCGGAATTTTTCCTGGGAAAAATGAATTACAAGAAAAACCGACCTCTTGATGTCGGTATTAAATAAAATAAATAATTAACAATATTTTATTTTTTCTCAATTAAATATATAAAAAAAATTGAGAAATATTTTGATTTAATTTTATTTAAATCGTCTGCCGGAGGACGGTTTTGTGTAAAATAAAAAATAAAAAATATTATAATACCGACTTTCGGAAGTCGGTAAAATTAAATAGTAAGTAATTAAATTAATTTTCATTAAAATATTTATATAGTTACTTCAATAAAATTAATAAATTAATATTTTCAATTAACTTTAAATAAATCGTCTTCCGAATGACGGTTTTATATAAATTAAAATAAATTAATATAAAATACCGACCTCATGAGGTCGGTATTTTTATTTCATCCAAATACTTTTAATAAAAGTGACATCCGGAGGTCAGTTTGTTTAAAATGTTCCTATTAATCATAATTTTGCTAGCATAATACTAAATTTTCATTTTACACCTACAATTAATTGTTTAAAAAAGTTTAACAATTTTGTATACTTTTATAAATAAAAAGTTAGAATACGTGGAATAAATCAAAAACATCAATAATCCATATTTAGAGTATGAAACTACGTTGATATGAAAACCGACTACTTGTAGTCGGTTTTAATGCAAAACAAAGCGGGAAAACCAAATACTGACCTCTGGAAGTCAGAATTTATCTCGAAACAAAATGAAATACAATAAAAACCGAACTCTTGATGTCGGTATTAAATAAAATAAATAAATAACAATATTTGATTTTTTCTCAATTAAATATAAAAAACAAAATTGAGAAATATTTTGATTTAATTTTATTTAAATCGTCTTCCGGAGGAAGGTTTTGCGTAAAATAAAATAAAAAAAATTAATTTTACCGACTTCCGGAAGTCGGTAAAATTAAATATTATGTAATTAAAATTAATTTTCATTAAAATATTTATATAGCTTTCAGAAAATTAATAAATTAATATTTTTCAATTAACTTTTAAAATAAAATCGTCCTCCGGATGACGGTTTTATATAAGTTAAGAATAAATTAATATAAAATACCGACCTCATGAGATCGGTATTTTTATTTCATCTAATTACTTTTAATAAAAGCGACATCCAGAGGTCGGTTTGTTTAAAATGTTCCTATAAATCATAATTTTGCTAGCATAATACTAAATTTTCATTTACACCTTACAATTAATTGTT
>NW_006239392.1:120854-123396 GCF_000226075.1 Solanum tuberosum | reverse complement strand
GCATAATACTAAATTTTCATTTTACACCTACAATTAATTATTTAAAAAAGTATAACAATTTTGTATACTTTTATAAATAAAAAGTTAGAATTCGTTGAATAAGAAAAAATGTATCTTTAATCCATATTTAGAGTATGAAACTACGTTGATATGAATTAAGAGATAATTATACTTATATTTCTAGAGTAATGTACAAATTCTATCAGTATGTCGTCAAATCATGAACTTAATATATCATGTCATGATATAAAGGTGAAGAGCTAACATATAATATATTCGAGTATGAAATGCGAGATAATATTATTATATACGTTCGATCTTGAATGGATGTCAAGTGTAGTGATCATATCGTAGGCAATGATAACATGTAAAGGATAATTCATCGGAGTATGAAATACGTTGATTAATTATATACTCCTCGAGTAGTTTAACAAATCAAGTCTTATGTATTAGTGGTTCAAATATGAAATACATTATCAATTAAAGAAAGGCAAAAGTACTCATTACCCCCCTGAACTTGAAGCTTTTTATACGGTGTACACCTAAACTAAATTCCGTTTTAATTACCCCCCGAACTTGTTTATTCCTCCGTCGCGTACACCTTTTTCGTCCACCTGGCGTATAAATTGAAAACACACTCTACTAGGCGCGTGAGGAAGTGATTTTTTGCCACATCACAAAGCTACAACGGTAAAAAAACATAAAGTCTCCATTTTTCTTTAATATTTGGCATATTTTAAACGAAAAATTGGGCAAAATGTAAATGAAAATTAAAGGAAAGAAAGATTAACACTTACTTGGTAAGAATTTCAGACAAATTTGAAATTTAATCGACCAACTTCACGTCTAGAAAAACCCAAATCCAGAAGGAGTTCCGCGAAATCAGCCCTTATTCAAAAATAACTTTTAAACAATGAATTTTAAATTTAAGAAATTTATTTTTTGCAATATTAATTTATCCAGGTGGAAATCCACATCACCAATTTAGACAGCTGACGCGCGCGTGTAGTCCCAACAGGAGTAGGTGGACGAAAAAGGTGTACGCGACAGAGGAATAAACAAGTTCGGGGGTAATTAAAACGAAATTTAGTTTAGGTGTACACCGTATAAAAAGCTTCAAGTTCAGGGGGGTAATGAGTACTTTTGCCTTAAAAGAAATACCGATGATCAATTCAAGGAGATTTATATATTAAATTTGATATTGATAAACTTTAATTTGTTGATCGATAAAATTAAATTTATATAATTATGAGGTATACAATTTAAATTTATAAAATTAACTTGATCGATAAAATTAAATTTATTAAATTAAACTTCTATTGATGTGTAGTTAAATTAAATTTATATATATATGTAATTTTAATTTATATATGTAATTTTAATTAATAAAATCAACCTCAAGAGATGAGTTTATATTAAAATAAATTAATAAATACCGACCTTAAGAGGTCGGTATATTTAAATTATTAATTTATTTAAATAATATCGACTTCACGATGTCGGTATTTATTAAATATTTTTAAATATAGATAATTATTTTAAAAGATACCGACATCCCGTAGTCGGTAAATTAAACACTTCTCTTAAAAAAGAATGATAATATCAAAACCCTAAGTCATCTCTCACTCCACTCTCAGTCCTCTCTCACCCCGACCCATCCCCGACCCACCCGCATCGTCGCCCATCCCCACCCATCTGTAATGACCCTCCTGGTCATTTCTGTGTCTTAACTTCTGTGTATCGTTTAGAGCGTTCCTGTAGTGACCGCAAGTCATTTATCACTTGCTGGGACTGACAGTTCGGTCACCTGGTCGTTCGTTTGGTTTTAGTGTGAGTTTTAGTGTTTTAGAGCTTATGAACCTTGAACGATCATTTTCGATCAAAGGTTCAAGAAGATGACATCAGAATCCAATTCTGATGATTCCATCAGCTTCGAAAAGGTCATTTTAGGCTTGTAGCATGGTCGGCATGACTCCCGAGGTTTTCAGTGTGAGTCGGTGCGATTAGGCGTTTTAACTTTAAGTTTAAGCCTAAGTTTGACTTTGGTCAACATTCTGAGTAAACGCGCTCGGATGAGAATATTGTCAGCGCGGTTAGCTTCGGAATGTCAAGTTTGGTCTAGATTGACCTTTCTTTTGTGTCTCGTGGTTTTTGATATTTTTTTGAGCTCTTTTGTGGTTTTTGTCTTAAAATGGCATTTGGGTGTGGGACCCACTTTTTGTCAAGATGACCTCGTATGGAAATTTTGACTACGCCATTGAGTCAGGAATATCAAATTTGGTATGATTGCATATCTCATTTGCGTGCACAGAATTTCGAACGAGTTCGGAGCACCCCTTCGGAGTTTTTAATTTTGGGAAAATATTGCAGAAAATCTGCTATATAATGCAGATATATCAGCAAACATTCCCAAACCTTAAACCCTCATAACTCTCTCATCTCTCAACCGATTTGGGCGATCCAACAGGAAAAGTTGTGAGATTTTTTGAGGACAACGCGTTGGTGAGCTCGGATAGTGGTTTGGGGTTCCCGTTTGAGGTAA
>NW_006239392.1:119129-120748 GCF_000226075.1 Solanum tuberosum | reverse complement strand
AGACTTGTTTTCTCAGCCATTTTAGGTCCGATTTCAGTGATTCTTGAGGCTATATTGAGTGGTTTTTCAAGGAGAATGTCGTGGTATTGTCGGAATTCTCTGTAGACCTCCCATTTCTGGTAAATTTACTGATTCAACTACTGTCCCATTTCTAGTTCTTGAGAAAAATTGGGTTTTGGTTGCATGTTGATATTGTGTTGTTCCCGAGCTCCGAATTGTGTCCCATTTTGGGACATGAGCTGGGAAAACTGGTTAGGACCCACTTTTTTGGGGTTAATTCCGAAATTTCCAGCGCGGGTCCCACTTTTGCCGTTTTGACCCCGAAATTGGTCCGTCTTCGTGTGTTGTGTTTTTGGTGTCTAAACGATTGTAATAATGTTGTGACTCTATTTTTGATAGCGGGGCAGCGTTTCAAGACCGTTCGGAAAGGGAAAGCTCCGAAGAGGTGATTTTGGAGCGCGTGTGATCGGCCTACAGGTAGGCTACGGTTTCCCTCTCTTAGATTGAGCTTGAGAGTGTGAATGCATGTTGATTAGTGGGATTTGGGTTGGTAGTTATTGAATCACGTATAGGTGTTTAAAAATCATGTTTTCGACTTATTTCGAGAATTATTGGGTAACTGTGAGCATGATTTATGTTATTAATTGACCCTCCTCGCTATGTGGAGTGCTTGCATGCTTAATAACTGTTTATTTGAAGCATGTTGGGCCTTAGTTTAGGTTTGACTAGGGCTTGCCTTAAATATTCATGATTCAGATCCAATAGGCCTTAGTTTTTCCCCGACGTCGCTCGGCCGGCTTAGATCCCTGTAGACTGGTGTAGCAGACTTGAGTCTGATAGTTTGGGCCTTAGTTAGGCGATACGCTTGCTCCGACGATAGCTATCCTTCTTTTTTTCCCCAGATGTTACGGATTCACGAGTTACGTCGGCGACACTAGTTCTGCTTCGCGATTTGAATTTGATTTTTGATTCGGTTCCAAGGACTTACATTGATTGGCTAAGTGTGGACGGCTTTCCATGGACATTTATGAGCATGGGTCGATTGAGACTCTTTCAGCAGCTACATTGGCACCTTTATAGAGCATCCGGTTAGAGTTGCGGGCTCTATTGCCTAGATACTTATATAGAGCATCCGGTTAGAGTTTCGACCTCTATTGCCCAGATACTTATATAGAGAATCCGGTTAAGAGTTCCGGTCCTCTATTGCCCAGATACTTATATAGAGCATCTGGTTAGAGTTCCGACCTCTATTACCCAGATACTTATATGGAGCATCCGGTTAGAGTTCCGGCCTCTATTGCCCAGATACTTATATAGAGCATCCGGTTAGAGTTTCGGCCTCTATTGCCTAGATACCTATACAGAGCATCCGGTTAGAGTTTCGGCCTCAGATACTTGATACTTATGATTTGTTACTTGGGTACTTCTGGTGAGCATCCGGTTCGAGGTTCGGCCTCCGTACTGTCCGATTCTACTAATTGGGGTTGAGGTTCTGGTTCGATATTCTCCGTTCTTGGGTTCTTATATGCAATTCCCTTTAGTTATAGTTGTTCTGTGTACTCGTCGGGCTTATGGGGGTTCGTTCAGGTTTTTATTTAACTTGTGCACGAGTATACCTA
>NW_006239392.1:92557-119081 GCF_000226075.1 Solanum tuberosum | reverse complement strand
TGTTCTTCGTTCTTGGGTTCTTTTATGCAATTCTCTTTAGTTATAGTTATTTTGTGTACTCGTCGGGCTTATGGGGGTCCATTTAGGTTTTTATTTAACTTGTGCACGAGTGTACCTTCTTGCCTTATGGGTCCAGTTAGGTGTAGTTAGCTTATAGATTAGTTTAGTTAGTTCTTTCTACACTCGTGTGCATTCCATTATTAGTTAGATTTTCGTTCTTAACTTCGGTTTGTGTTATTTCCTTCTTTTCTATATTGCCTTTACTTTTCAAGTTCAATCGGCATATGATGCCTACTGGGTACCTGTTGTTGTGGCACTCATGCTACGCTCTGCATCTGTTTCATGATGCAGGTCCGAGCACCAGTGGCTAGCGTTGATCCAATTTGGAGTAGTCTGATTTGGAGACGGGGGCGAGTACATGACGTTTTGTACTATTTTTGTCTCCATCTGTATATATAGACTTGTCTTATACCTTTCGAGACAATCCAGTTTATGTGGTCGAGTTTTGGGATTTGTACTCATTTTGTTAGTAGCTCTGTACTAGTGACTTCCAGGTTCTGGGAGGGATCTTTATTTGTATATATGTTTTGGTTTGCTTCTGCCTGTTTTTATTGTTATCTTAAATTTTGCCTACTCTTGTTTAGTTTCTCCCCCTCAGACCTATTACTTGTTGTTCCGGGTTGGCTTACCTACTGGTGGGTTATAGTAGGTGCCATCATGACTTGAAGAATTGGGTCGTGACACCATCCCTGCGCCACACCACGCCACACCACCTAACCCGACCAGTGTTGCCTCAGCAGCAGCAGCAGGTTACAGTAGCAGATCGAGGGTCGTTGCAGCAGCAAGATAAGGTTCTCAGTTCGCACCTCCATCTCGATCGGTGCTGCCTCCATCCCGATCAGCGCCGCCTCCATTCCGATCGACGCCGCCTCCATCCCGACCGGCGCTGCCTCCATCAACTGCTTTCTCAGTTCGCACCGCCTCCATAAGGTTTGTTCTGTTTATTTTCTCAGTAATACCAACCCACTCAATTCTCTCTTCAACTATATGAAATGTTTGTTCATTGGGCAAATTCCTGATTTTTTTTTATGGGTATTGATTAATTACTAGTACAGTGCGAATCCAGAAACGGAAAAAAATGGAGTTTGAAAGGATGAAACTTCATATATGTTTGATGTTAACTATTTATACTTGATGTTTGTTAGCTATTTATACTTGTATCATACTACAGCCTGCAATTACCAGGACTCATTGAGAAAAAAATCTAGCTGAAGTTACTGTTACTGCTTTTTGGTCAATTGATTTTTGGTATTTTTGGGTGTTACTGCTTTGTTAAAGTTACTGTTTTATGTTGTTCTAGTTTTCTTTAACCTACACTATCCTGGAAGTATATGCATTACACAATTTTACGTCGGGTAGAGGAATGTCGTAAATCTCATGAACACTCTAGTGTTACTTTTCTTTCTAGTGTGTAGAAGGGTAGATTGAAGATATCTATTCACGGGTTAAGATAAAGGGCTACTTTGTTTATTTGTTTCTCTTTACTTCATGATCAAAACATTATTTCTCTTTATTTTCTTTTGGTCTTAGTTCATTGGTTATCTAGAAGTTTTAAGAGGACAATTTACTAGGAATATTGATCTTAGGTTACTGTGGTTATTTGGATATGATAATACACATTTTGTTGTTGTTGCATAGTGTCTTCATAATTGTAGAGCTAATATATTGTTTGATGATGCAAATCCGACCAACTTCAACATTGGAATTCATAAAAGCACACTAAATTGGATCATACTATGAATGCAAGTCCAACTTCAGCATATATTGACCTTTTAATTTGTGAAGTAGACAAGCTGGTGTTATGGAGACACTTGGTTATTGGGGATTTTTAGTGCATACCTGCATGTAGTCTCTTGTTTTGTTCTGTTATACCCACAAGTTTTCTCCAGGGTTACTGGCAGCAATGGTTTGTTGCTAGTCTCTATTCATGTTTTTGCATATATGAAGTTTCATCCTTTTTCCAAAGCAATGATATGCCTGCTTGTGAGGTATATCACCAAAGTGGGTATGGATTTCAATAAGCTGATTAACATTTGTTTCTTTTCGTGCTACGTAACTGAGGAAGCTCAACATCTAAAAAAGTTGATACAAGACTATATTCCTTCTTTCATCAAAGTAGGAGATAAGGTTTGGTGCTTCTAAATTTCTAAAGTTCAAGTACAATTGTTTTCTATAAGTGTTTGTGTCCATCTAGTATTGATACTTAGCTTTAATTTGTGATAACTTGTTTGTGTCCACCGAGTGTTTGTTTTGCATAAGTACCAACACTAGTTGATCCTATTGATGACAAAATTGATTTTCTTGCAAGATCAATTTGTGTCCATCTAGTGTTGACACTTAGCTTTAAATTTAGAAATAATATATTTGTTAAGCATAAGTACCAACATTAGTTGATCCTTTTGATGACAAAATTGATTTTCGTGCAAGATCGATCTGTGTCCATCTAGTGTTGACACTTAGCTTTAAATTTAGAAATAATATATTTGTTAAGCATAAGTACCAACATTAGTTGATCCTTTTGATGACAAAATTGATTTTCGTGCAAGATCGATCTGTGTCCATCTAGTGTTGACACTTAGCTTTAAATTTAGAAATAATATATTTGTTAAGCATAAGTACCAACATTAGTTGATCCTTTTGATGACAAAATTGATTTTCGTGCAAGATCGATCTGTGTCCATCTAGTGTTGACACTTAGCTTTAAATTTAGAAATAATATATTTGTTGATGGATTTAGTTGTTGGAATTAAGCCAAAACTAAACTACTTCAAGTGAAAAACTTGTTAAATTGTTTTAATAAGTTCAAACAAATAATGTGGTTTAGTTGGTGGATTTAGTGTTGTATTAAGTCAAAACTAAACTAGTTAAAGTTGTTAAGTTGTTTAAATAAGTTAAAATAAATAAGTCAAAACTAGTTAGACTTAGAAAGTTGTTAAGTTGTTTAAATAAGTTCAAATGTTATTTAGTTGTTGGAATTAAAATTATCATTATTTTTTGTGTAGATGGATCCCAATAGTAGTTGGATGTATAATACAAACAATCCTGGTCGAGTGGGTATGATTCTAGAATTTGTAGAAGGTGTCACTAAATTTATAAATCATGCAAGATTGATTAGGTGTCCGTGTGTTAATTGTGAAAATGTGAGATATCATACAACATGAGGAAGAAGTTCAAGTGAACTTCAAGCTTAAAGCTTCAAAGTTGCTTTCTAGCACATTTTGTGACTGTCGGAGAAAAAATAGAATTCCTCTGTTTATGTTACTAGATCGATGGGATTTGTTACTGGAACATTGGGGTATTGATGAAAAATTTAAAAAGAGGAGTGAGATTGGGAAGATGGCTCGCGTATCAGAAAAGGGAGGCTCTTTGCACACTGGTGGAGCTATTAGCCTGGTTACGAGGAAGGAAAGAATGGTATACTTTCTTAATTTTGTAAAAAAAAATATTCTTTTTTGATAAGTAGTTTTTGGAGATTAATGAGATCAAATTCTATATATATTATTTGCAGGAAAACGAGTTGGGTAGGCCGGTAGCTGTAGAAGAGACGTTCAAGGTTACTCACACCAAGAAGAGTACGAACTCCATAGAAGAAAGATGGATTGAGCCACGTGCTTAAGAGACATATGTAAGAACTCCATTCAAACTAATCTTTTTTTCTTTTCCTTGTATATATTACATTCTTATTCGTAGAGTTCTTTGTTTAAATTACATGATACGTTTATACGAATATCTCAGGAATATCGTAGCACTCTACCTCTTGAGAGTCGGGAAAGATCATTTATACAAGAAGAAAACGAGAATCTTTGGAAACAGAGTGCAGGTGAACCAATTAGAGGTTCAGTCTACGACTATTCAGAAAAGACGTATCAGAAGAAGAAGGCTTGGTATTGTGGTTCATCATCCTCAAGCTTTGATGGCGGGGATAGAGAGACAATATCTGCAATGGAGGGTAAGATAGCTTTTCTCAATGCCGAGCTTGCTGTTGTAGTCGACAGAGAGAAGAAGAGAGAAGAAAGAGAGAGGAAGCGAGAGGAGGAGATTGCGGCAGCAAAGGAGATAGAGAACAAGAGGTATCTAACGTTTCAGGCCCAACTAACTTTTCTTTTTGAATCAGGAAAAATTCTTCCTCCATGTCCGGAGAGTGAGGGTGAAGAGAATGATAACTCTGATAAGGAGAGTGAGGGTGATGAGGAGTAGTTGTATCTATTTGACATTTTAGACTTCTATATTTTTGGAATTGTTTGATCATATTTTAGTTTATTTTGAAGTTGGATGAAGTTTATTTTGAAATTGTTTAATGTATATGTTGAAAATTTTGTGTTGTTTTGGTTGGATGAAGTTTATTTTGAAATAGCTTATTCGGAATTCTTTGGGTTTTGGTATAAATATGCAGCTGGGCAACTAAAATTGCAGCAATTTGCTGCCAGTTTTATAGTAGAAAATCCACCTCCAGAGGTCAGAATCTCAAAATAAGAAAAAAAATACCAACCTCCTGAGGTCAGAATCTCAAAATAAAAAATAATAATACTGACCTCCGAAAGTCAGAATCTCAAAAATAAGAAATAAAAATACCGACCTTCGGAGGTTAGAATATCAAAAATAAGAAATAAAAATACCGACCTCCGGAGATCAGATTATCAAAAATAAAAAGTAAATATACCGACCTCCGGAGGTCAGAATCTCAAAAAATAGAAAATAAGGATACCGACCTCCGGAGGTCAGAATCTCAAAAATAGAAAATACGGATACCGATCGCTGGAGGTCAGAATCTCAAAAATAAAAAATAAGAATACCAACCTACGGAAGTCAGAATCTCAAAAATAAAAATATAAAAATACCGACTTCCAGAGGTCAGAATTTTAAAAAAATAAAATTAAAATATACCAACATCCGGATGTCGGTATTCCAAAATATGAGAAATAAATATTCTGACCTCAAGAAGACGGAAATAATAAAAATAAAAAATAAACAAATATATAAAAGTGACCTCAGGAAGTCGGAAAATAAAATAATGAATATTCTAACTTAAAATAAAAACTAATCTCGAGAGGTCAGTAAATACCAACCTCCAAAGGTTGAAATTGAGTAGCGACCAAGATTTTTCCGACCTAAGCTAGGAAGTCGCTTTTTTGGTCGGTATTTCAGGGAATTTCACTGTTTTTTTAGTAGTGATTCATGATTCATGGCATTCGTCATTCATATATCTTTATTTATAACCATGTGATTCACAATATAATATTTGTATACCCACACGTATCACAATGAAGTAAGACAACATACATCACTAAATCATAGAATCATCACCCTCACAATGGATTATTCATCAAACGCACGTCATGCAAACCTCACTTCGACCATACCCAACCCTAATTCATCGTCTAAGGCTTCTTCTTAGGGTTTAAGTCATAAATCATTAGGTGCACGAAGGCCTATGCATAAATCCTACTATTGATTACATATATTACGCAGGGAGGACAAATTTAAACTACTCAATTCATAAAACCTAGCCTACCTGGGTGCCAAGCAATTGCACGGAGTTTTGACTTCGATTCTGGTTTTTCGGGCTTTGTGACGGTGATTTGGCCAAGAATCCGCAAGATATCACCATCCTCACGCTAGAAATCTCCTTCTCCTTCCTTCCTAAGCTTAGAGCAGCTTTTCTAAGGTTCCTAGGGTGTTTTACGACTTATTTAGGTATTTTAGGAAGATGGGAAAAATAGAATTTCTCGTAATTTACGTTCTGCCTTGCCTATCCCACTCTGGCACTAGCTTACCCCGCCCTAGCGGCATCTTGCCCGCTATGGCGGGTCAAAGGCCCAGATTTTTCTCAGATATTTGTTTCTCCTAACTAACGACGGTTCGAGTCGTTACAATAGATACCAATTTACCCCTCGTTCGTCCATGAACTACCAGTGCACGGGACATCACACACCCTATTTTGATTTATTTCTAATTTTAAGGATTGGTCCACTACGGGATCACGACGGATGTCGACCCTTCACTTAATTAACACACGAAAGGGTACTATACCCCATAGACTAGGGGAAAATATGAGGCAACACCCGAAGAAGCGAAGAAGTTTAAAAGACACAGTCTGTCCCGCCAGGGTGGGAGCCCTCCAGCTGAAGCGGGGCCACTGTGACGAGGATCTCCCGTTGAGGCGGGAGATCGGGAAACAATAAAGGGGGACAAAGGGAAAACATTTTCCCATTTCTCCCTTGAACTCCCCAAAAACTCTCCCAAATTCCTCTCGATCACTCTTCTCCGAACGTCGAAACTTCAGGTAATTTCGCATTGCTTACGCTCTTTACTTCATTACTTAACTTAACAATGATTGCATGCTCCTAAACAATTGATTAGAAATGGTTTTTCTGGGTAGTTTTCAAAAATGAACTAGGTTGCTAGATTGATATAATATACGAAGCATGGGTATTTCCCTTACGTCCTCAATGTTCCCACAATGTCCTAGGTGTAAGGATTTTGCCAAAAATACGGTTTAATCGATTCAACATGGGTGGGGGAAGTTGAAGGGTCTCTTGGTGTAAAAACTCCAATTTAGGCCTCAGTTAGGAGTTATTTTACCGGAATAATTGCCTATTCATGTTCTAGGATAGTTTATATACTCTGATCTACTGCAATTCTGTCAAAATGGAGGTTTTGGGACAAAGAGGTGCCATTATCGTGCATGGTGTTCGTCCTAGATGAAGGCCGCTCTAGCGACCTTCATCCTGCTTTGGCGGGATCCCACATCCCACTGTGGCGGGATCCCTCATCCCAGTGTGGCGGGATTTGGGCCGCTGTGGTGGGATTTATGGGACCAGGAGCCTAAGCACTGAGCCTCTCACTCAGGATTTTTTTCCTCTTCCCTTTTCTGTCTATTTCTAGCATGTTCTAACCTATATCTTTCCATCCCTTGCAGGCTTTTCTAATGGCAGATCAAAATGAAGAAAACTTACCCTTTATCTAGTTCCCCGGTACCGCGAGTCGGGAAAGGCATAATGACTACCGCAACACGGGGTTCTTCTGCGAGAGGGGCTTTGTGCTACTTAAGTTAGAGGAGAAGGCGCCTACTTTTTATGCTCGCCTGATGGAATTCGGATGGGCTCCACTGACTGAGGCTCCCCCAGATGCACGCTCTACTTGGATGAGGGAGTTCTATACCATCCTACCTACTGTGCGATGAGACGACTCTCATCCCGCCATCCGCATCAAGGAAGCTGGCATTCCTTTGAATGCCACTGCCACTAATGAGGCTGTAGAGGTACCGGAGGTCTCGAACGTCGGGTATGAGGCCAAGCTGAGAGAGATGGATCTGTAGTGGCTGAGAGACAATCTAGTTGAGCATGAGCGTCGGGATCAGGTTTACTGGGCTACTACAGAGGGCATCAGTAGCACTGACTGGTCACCTGATGCTAAGAGGTGGCTACACTTGGTGAGGAGGAGGATCCGCCCGTCGAGTAACCGTATCGATGTAACCTTTCCCCGTGCCTTGGTGGTGGCGTGCACCATACAAGGTATAGAGCTGAATATGGGGGAGCAAATTATCTCCGAGTGGAAGATGTTCTACCGGGGTAACAATAAGGCGTTCCTTCTCCCCGGTCTTATTACTGCTCTATGCAAGTGGAAAGGAGTACCACTTATGGACGCCGATGAGGTACTTCCTATGGATCCCCCCCCCCCTCCTCACCCTCTTTTGGTTAGAGCAGGTTCTATTTCTAGGAGAAGGAGGAGGAGGACTGGCAGAGCTCGCAGCAGTCAGGCGGCCGGATGGTCGGATGAGGAGGGAGGTGATGTTTGCATAATCAAGACACAACTTCTGATGCAAGTGTCTACGATCGTACAATAGTTTAGTAACCCAACCAAGGGTTGGGGTCGAGTCCAAAGGGAGTGGGCGTGAGAATTAATGGTTAAAGACGAAAGTGCTAAAGCTAATCGTAGCTAAAGACATTATCGATTAAAAACATTGTAAATTAAAAGGGCACACAAACGTGTCAATTAACAATGGGAGGTTTTGTCACAAGCAGATAAAATCAACAAAATTAACAAAGAGATCTAATAAATGAAAGGGGAATTCTTGGGATGTGAATGGAATACGGGATAGACTAAATCATTAGGTACATGCTTTTGATAGAGAACTGGTAGAGTAATTATGACTAGGCTAGACTTTAAGAGGGATAAGCTCTCTCTCGAGCAACTTACCCCATTTCAAATGCATTCCTCTCGGACACCCACTTGCCGCATGAAGAACAACCTCTTCCTTAACCCACTCACTCTCTCGAGCTGAGTGTATGGACATGGGACTATGGTTCACTCTCTCAAGCTGAACCTCATGTCGGCCCACTCGTACTGACCATCAATTTAGTGGTCTTAGTTTTACGAACTCTCTCTCGAACAAGCCGAAAACACATATATGAGATTATATTTGCAACTACAACCTCATTAAGTTCATCCACAACCACTAAACGAAATCACATTTAAACTAAAAATAGACTATCAGCAAGCAAGACCCAACAACTAATCTAACCCATATTGACAAAATCACAACCCAAGAATTGGGTTAGCTACTCATGTAAAAGAGATAAAGACGTATACCAATATCAGTTTTCATCAATGGGTATGCAAGATTTAATCTTAAAACAAGCCAAAAGTGAAGAATCCAAGAGACCTAAGTCCAATTTCTTGACGATGAAACCCTTGAAAGCTCCAAGTTCTTCAAAACCCTCTCCCCAAACTTAGAGAAAATGTCACCAAAAACTATGTCTAAAACTTAATAATCTAAAAACTAGGTAAAATTCGCTACTAAGAATAAAAACTGAACTAGTATTTATAGTTTTCAGAAAAAGTGCTCTGAAGGATCTTTTGGTGACGTTAGTCTATATCGCTGATGCACTAGGTGATCTGCCTTTTGGTCGACTTCGTCACCTTTCATTAGTTGCCTTTAGCATCTTTGTGTCCTGGATCATTGGGCGATGTAGGACTACTTCACGGAATCGCTCGCCGATACGTCGACTGCTCCTTTTTACCACTGATTTGCTCATTTCCTTTAGGTCTCAGCACACTGGAACAAAAGGCGAATATGCGATCTATTGGCGATTCGCCGAATGGGTTCAGCGATTCACAAATCTTCATTTCTTCATTCTTTTAGCTTCTTTTGCTCTTCTTTGCTCGATAGTGTCCATGCTTTCCCTCGAACTTTAAATACCTGAAACTTAAAGGTTTTCATCAGATATCGAGGTAAAATAAACATTTGAGGACACAATTTCTATTAAAATATAACCCTAAATGAGTCCAAATCGTGGACTCATCAACACCACCAACTTAAACTTTTGCTTGTCATCAAGCAAACTCAAGTTCAACCGTTCAAAAAGGGTGTCTTGAACAGTGCTACACAAGACTCGATCATGAATGCACACAACAAGACTCAATTTACTTATTCAAAGATCAATTGCGCACTCAAAGATTCAAGTAGTGACTCACCAATATAAAAGAATCTCATGCTCACAATACTTGCCTTAAATACAAGTTCAAGCTCAACTCAAGTGTTCGACTGCCCTTACAGAAGAATGATTCCATAATCGCACATGATGATTTAATCATTCAAAGTTCAGGAATCAGATGCAACGTTCACACTCACAAAGATGAAAACAATGCATTTTTTCACCCATAGGTTTGCCCATATTTTCCAATCGACATTTGTTTCAGCTCACTCAAGATAAAAAAAAAGTACTTTTAAGGACTTGTAATGGGGCTGAGTGCAAAGGTATGGTCATTTAGGCTTAGTGGCCTTCATCCTCATGAGATGTGGTATTCACAACACTCCCCTTCCTTTTCCTTTATCATTTTAGCTAGTGCTCTTAAGTCATTCCATTATTCACTTCCCGTGGATTGTTTGGAATCCCCATTTCTTTGGTACTTTATTCCACCACTTTCTTTTTCATTCTTTTATTTTCTTTTTCTCTTTCTCTTTTTTTTTATATGGAGGGATTCCAGTTTTCTCAACACCATGGGTTAAATGAGACTTTCCTTGCACTTCTTGACTTTCCCTTTTATTTTCACCACATCTCAACTTAGGATTTTGGCCTAAGTTGGCTATTCATTAAAATACAAATCAAGAGGATTAAAGGTAATGGATTAATAAAGGTCTAGTTTTCATCAAGTTTCTTCCAAAGAAGGTTAAGGTTCAAGGGGTGTTCAAGAGAGATTCACACATGCTCACAAGGTAGGCCACAAAGGGGTATATGTCAAATTGGTTCACACTCTTTAAATCGCCTAAGATCACATCAAGAGCTAGCCTTACTTAGTCGATCGGACCAACGGGGAAAATTCTAGGATCTATCATGCATGTTTCAAAGTAAGCTCATCACACTAAGCATCGACACTATAGTCAAACAAGACTCCACACTTTCGCTAGTGTGCAACGGTCATTACAAGACACTCGATTCGATACTAGGCTAGTCAAAACGAGATGCAAAGAGTTCACATATTATCTATGCAACTTCATTTGGCCTTATCGTAGCTGCGCATTCATGTTCATTCGATTGAGAGCACTATTCAAGTCATCGGTATTGATCGGGACCGAGACTTAAATTTTGCAAAAGAACAACCACATTCATCACACAAGAGGTGACAAAAAATTTCGGATGAGTCAAAATTATTTTGCAATTTAAAATAAAGGAAGCTTATAAAAGGAGCCATAAGCTCAAACATCCACAGAAAAGCAGTATTTAACACAATTTTAAACAGAACATCCCCAAATATAAACAAAATACAAACGTCAAATGACACACAAAGGTGGGCCTCACCCCACCACAAATAAAAGCAATTTGTCCTCAAATGCAAATGACATAGAATCCGAAATGTGAAAATAGAGAAAAACAAAGAGAGGGGTAAAGAGGGGATCCTGGCTAGTCGGTCGCTCCGTCTGTCTAGACTTTAGTGCCGGGAGTGATCCTAGAAGGACTAGCTTCACTGGATCTAGAAGCAGGGGCCTTTGCCAAGGAAGCCTGCACAACAACATCTATCATGATTTCTTCAGTTTCAGCTATGTTGTCAGCTATAACTCCCTTAGTTTCTTCAAATATCTCTTTGTTAGTCTCTGCCTTTGATTCAGGATCAGCTACCTGCTCCGTTCTATCCCCATGTCTAGTGGTGGTCTGAGGCATTTCAGGCATGTCTGGAATCTCCACTGTTCCAAAGACCATGGACATATCAGTGGACTTCAACAGGTCCACGTCATTTTACAGCTCAGCAATGGAAGCTTTTAAGGCAGTCACTTCCTTTGTAGCCCCTTGGTTGTGCTCACACACCGCTATCCTGGCCGCTAAGGCATTAATGGTAGTGCTCAGGGTTTTCACAGCATCAGCTAGGTCAGTCTGAATCATGCCTGGAATAGAGGCCTCTAAGCTGGCAGCCCGATGATCAGTAGAAAGTGCCAGTTGTCCCATCCGGAGTAGGGAAGCCTGGGTGAGTGGAGTTCGAGAACTAGCAACCAAACTTGTAGGTCTGGGAGGTAGTGTAGCAGTAGAGGAACCTAGAGTATCAACAGGGGCAGTGGTGGTAATAGATATACCTGAAGGCCCAGGGGCCAGAATAGACAGAGGTGCCTCTGCATGTGATGATTTTGTGCTCACTAACTCTACTGTTGCTTCCTTCTTCCTTTCTGCTTGATCCTTAAGGTAATAGGCTTCAATCCTCCGGATATTAGTAGAGGCTATGGGCATCACTTCCACATCTTTCTTGGCATTCGAGGCACCCAAGCTTGTTTACACAGTGTTGTGATCAATACTGGGAATGAAGTGATGTCCGACTCTGCCTTGCTCGCATGAGTATCTCCGAAGCAATGATTGTGCCCAAATTGATCCGAGTTTTCTCTATGATGCAACCCATGCAGGTAGCCTTGGCATGGTGAAGGATCGACTCATTTTGGGATGACATAATTGTGATGCTAATAAAACTGAACCAGAACCTTGCAGCTATATTTAATTCTTTCTTTTCGATCGGGGCTCCTTCTGCCAACCACTTTGGAGTATCATCCGAAATTAGGGGGCTAGCCACTGCTTCAACTCATCCAGCTTGTTTTTTTCGATCATGTGCTGGCAGTGATCCCTAATATTCGTAGACATGCGTAGGATTGTGTTGATCGCCTCACTATCACACTTCACCCTCCTACCTCTAACAACGACATCGTCGACTTCTTCGAAGGCCGCTGCTAGCTGTTTTTCTGGGGTATTAGTGCACTGTATGTACTATAGAACTCTCTTACCCAGTTTGGAATGTAAGGGTCACGGACTTTGGTGAAGATTTGGAATTTGTGGTACCTTAGGCAGTCCATTATTTTTGGGTGCCTATCGATTACTCCGCCTATGGACAAACGCTTTTCTTCCAGGATCGTCCTCATCCCCTCAGCCTTAACACTATTCGTAGACTTAGGTGGAGGTCCCTGTACAGGAGGTGCTAATACCATTGCCTGCTCTGGGGTTGGAGGTATAGTAGTGGTAGGCTGGGAAGTCCTGATCCTCGATGGATCATTCAGATTCTTAGTTCGACGTTCAACCCTCCATGCTATCGCCAGATCATCCTCATCAGAATCCACACCTTCACTTTCAGATTGGTTGGGGTCATTTCTATAAAAGTAATCATTGTCAGTGCTTGCATCTGATAATTCGGGGGTCTTGTATTTGCCCTTGCCTTTCCCACCAGTTGTGGAAAGTCTAGCAACCTTGCTCTTGGATGCAGCTGCATCCCCGTTGATCATAATCCCTTTTGTTTTTTCTTGTGGTGTTCTTGCCATTCTTGCAAAGAATTTGGAAGAAGTTAGAACAACTAAATCAAATCCATAGGGTTGCAAATGCATAAAAACTCACCGAATAAATCGGCAATTTTCCAAGTTGCTTTGGCGAGCTAGGACGAGCTCGCTGATAGGACTTAGCTTTCAAATTTTAACAAAACGGCGATAGGAGAGTCTTTTCGTTGAGTCGCCGAATGCATTTGGCAAACAAAACGCTTCCCTCCGAAAGTTACAGAACTCAAATCGCAAGTAATAAGAAATTAAATGCGAGATGAAGATATTTGGTGAATCGCTGAGTGGTTTGACGAGCTCGACTCAGCTTGTCGAACGGCCCAACGTGCCCAATCTCAGTCCATCTTCTCAAATTCAACTCCGCACTCCCCGAAAACAAAATTAAACTATGCACTAGTGCAATTAAGCTCAGACCCATAACATTAAAGCATAACAAAAGAAAAAAAGAAAACACCACACACGTGCAACCTCACACAATTTACTTTATTTTAAGGGCGACAAAAACATGAGTTTAAACAATTTGGATAAAGTAAGCAAGGTTTACAAATCGAACTAGGCAGTTCAACAATCTAGATCCATCTGAGAGGCCCAGCACACATCAATTTGATAAGCTCAATTTCATAAGAGAGCAAAATTTTCAAAGTAGTTTCAGGGTTCAGGAAAACCAACCTAATATGCCGATTGAAGTAGTTTGAAATGCTAAGAGGCAATGTAATCCCTAAGTTCGAGGACCAATCGTTGACTAGAATACCAGAAATGCAAAGAAAATGAAAACACTTGCTAGGTGTAGATTTGCGAGATTTGAAATTTAGGGGAAACTGAAGATTTGTTATACTTTGAAACCATTGGCCTTTTAAAGACGTCCAGTTTTCGCTCACACGGTGACATTAGTTATGATCGCTAAATTATTCGGCGCTGTGCCAAGTAGTCACCTTCCTCGCCGAAGTTTGCAGAATTCCGAGTTAAGGTGGGAGTTCAAACGGCGGTCTCCGTTGGGATCGCTGATCAAGTCAGCAGTTCACCAATGACTTCTGCAGTCGCTGAGTTTTACAGACTCCCAAATGAATTGGTCTTGAGTCTAACAACAGTCTAGTTCGGGTTCGCCGAACTCCTTCGGCGAATCGCGGAATGGACCTATGTCTTGCCAAACTACACTTTTCCATCCCTCTCTGCATTTCAATCTGCAACATCAAAACACCATTATTCTTATAATAAAACAAAGCATTTAAAGACCTTGGGTTGCCTCCCAAGAAGCATCTTATTTAATGTCGCGGCGCGACACAAGCCAATGCTTAATTTCTAGTGGTGGGAGTTGCCTAACTTTCATGAGGCCACCCTCTATCGGTTCTGAATGTGGAGATGACAACACCTGGTCCATTTGGGACCCTAGTAGATGAATGAGCATGGCGTGAGAGGTTGTCAGTTGGTTCAGCATCATGACATTCTCTCTTATTTCTTCCAATACCCTGTCATGATTATTGACATTGTGTAGGATGAGTAAGAGGACCTCTTGAAATTGTTCACCCTCTTTCTTTGTCACTTTTTACACTCGTGTGGGGGAATATACTTGCCCGTCTTGGTGGCCACCACCTCCAAGTCCGAAACTCTCTTTATCAAGACATCCAGCTGCGCTAGTGATTTCTCTGCCTCTTGACCCTTTTCTTTCTCATTGTTGGCCATGACCATCTGGTCAAAGAGGTAGGCTGCATGTGTATAAGACAATTGGATGATACCACCAAGGGAGAGAGTAGGTCAACTACCATTCGATTTTCATGGTTAATCCTTCTGTAGAAGCATCCAGTAGCATATGTTCCGAAATGTCATGAGTTGGGCACTGATGCACGAGAGCTTTGAATCGTCGCCACAACTCGTGAACTGACTCTCCTTCTGCTCTATTGAAACTTAAGATGTCATCCCTCAACATAAGATTTTTGTTTAAACGGAAGTAATCCAGTTTATCATCTGCGTCATTATTTACACTCATTTCCCTATTTCCGTCACAAAACAAACAAACAAAACACAACTGGAAATAAAATTAGTAAACTACAACTACCAACAGCAAAATTCGACTCAAACCAAAAACGTTCACGTAACACCAGTCCCCGGCAGCAGCGCCATTTTGATGTTTGCATAATCAAGACACAACTTCCGATGCAAGTGTCTATGATCGTACAATAGTTTAGTAACCCAACCAATGGTTGGGGTCGATTCCCAAGGGACTGGGCGTGAGAATTAGTGGTTAAAGACGAAAGTGCTAAAGCTAATCGTAGCTAAAGACATTATTGATTAAAAACATTGTAAATTAAAAGGGGACACAAAACTGTCAATTAACAATTGAGGGTTTTGTCACAAGTAGATAAAAATAACAAAATTAACAAAGAGATCTAATAAATGAAAGGGGGATTCTTGGGATGTGACTGGAATACGGGATAGACTAAATCATTGGGTACATGCTTTTGATAGAGAACTCGTAGAGTAATTATGATTAGGCTATACTTTAAGGGGGATAAGCTCTCTCTCGAGCAACTTACCCCATTTGAAATGCGTTCCTCTCGGACACCCAATTGCCGCATGAAGAATAGCCTCCGCCTTAACCCACTCACTCTCTCGAGCTGAGTGTGTGGACATGGGACTAGGGTTCACTCTCTTGAGCTAAACCTCATGTCGACCCACTCGCACTGACCATCAATTTAGTGGTCTTAGTTTTACGATCTCTCTCTCGAGCAAGCCGAAAACACATATATGAGATTTTATTTGCAATTACAACCTCATTAAGTTCATCCACAACCACTAAACGAAATCACATTTAAACTACAAATAGACTATCAACAAGCAAGACCCAACAACTAATCTAACCCATATTCACAAAATCACACCCCAAGAATTGGGGTTTTAGCTACTCATGTAAAAGAGATAAAGACGTATACCAATATCAGTTTCCATCAATGGGTATGCAAGATTTAGTCTTAAAACAAGCCAAAAGTGAAGAATCCAAGAGACCCAAGTCCAATTTCTTGAAGATGAAACCCTTGAAAGCTCCAAGTTCTTCAAAACCGTCTCCCAAAACTTAGAGAGAATGTCTCCAAAAACTCTGTCTAAAACTTAATAATCCAAAAACTAGGTAAATCAAGGAAAAATTCGCTACTAAGAATAAAAACTGAACTAGTATTTATAGGTTTCAAAAAATGTGCTTCGAAGGATCTTTCGGCGACATTAGTCGGGATCCCCGATGCACTCGGCGATCCCCCCTTTGGTTGACTTCGTCGCCTTTCATCAGTTGCCTTCAGCATCTTTGTGTCCTGGATCATTGGGTGATGTAGCACTGCTTCGCGGATTGACTCGACGATACGCCGACTGGTCCTTTTTACCGCCGATTTGCTCCTTTTCTTCAGGGCTTAGCACATTGGAACAAAAGGCGAATATACGATCTATTGGCGATTCACCGAATGGGTTCGGCGATTCGCAGATCTTCATTTATTCGTTCTTTTAGCTTCTTTTACTCCTTTTTCTCGATAGTGTCCATTCTTTCCCTCAACTTCAAATACTTGAAACTTAAAGGTTTTCATCAGATATCGAGATAAAATAAGCATTTGAGGACACAATTTCTATTAAAATATAACCCTAAATGAGTCCAAATCGTGGACTCATCAGGAGGCGATGACACTCGTCCCCCACTTTTCACGTCACAGGTAGAAGAGGACTTGGCAGCTGTGCGGAGGAAGATGGGGTACCCTATTACTCCCACCATTTCGGTTCCCTCCAGCACTACTCTAGAGGTTGAGATACTCCGACGCGAGCTACGCCAGGAGAGGAGGAAGAACATAACTAGGGACCGTATGATAATTCATCTCTGGAAGACAGTGAAGATCATGTTTACCTGCATCGCTCCTGGGCAGGAGATCCCCGTAGTGGAGAAGGATGATTACGTTCAGTTCTCGATTCTAGAGGAGGTCATGACTGGCCTGGTTCCCCCGGAGGAGTTAGATTCCAACACCGACACCTCTTGGTCGCAGGGTTTTTGAGTTGCTTTTTTTCGCCCCTCTTGGGCTTGTAAATTTTTAAGACACTCTGTTTTTATTTTATGATTTCCTAAGTTTTTTGTAAGCACATGGGTGCTAGATTTTTGCTGTCTGATGCAGCTTATATTTAAAGGTTAAGGGGTTATGATCCACTATTCCTATTGCTGAACACCGATTGACTGGTAGGGGTGAATTCGGACACCATTCGGGGTTTGAAATTGTGGTTAGGAAAAATAGGGGCGACAGGCTGAGGTTCTGCCACGCCTAAAATTCCAGGTTTTCTAAAATTTCCCAAAGGTGCTCAGCTTCACCCTACAATTCCAGAATAATTCTCATAACTAGGACTATCGTGGTCTACCCTCCAATCATTCCCAAGATACGCAAGTCAATTCATTCTAGTTAATTCAGCACCACAACGCATACATCCACATGATACACCCTGACCGTTACAACTCGCATAATTTACACCACTTAGTCAACACATTGCACATAATAAGGTTCAGACACACGTTTATAATGCATGAAATCGCATTCAACAAGTTCATCTTTACATTCACTGTTAATTCAATCAACAAGAAGGACGCATTCACAGTTCGCAGATACAATGCACAGACAAATTCAACTCATTAGTTAGTTCCTCCCATAGATGACCATTACTCGTCATCCATGCCTTTTACAACCCCTAAGGCTAGATACCAATTAGAACCTTCCCAGTTCCAATGAACTTGTTGGTGTCCCTTCAGTCGTATCAACGACGTCTAGTTCACTTCGTTGAGATACCAATTGGAATCGAGAGATACCAATTGGACTCAACTCATACCACAAGCGACACTCGCACGAGAGGAGAGAATAAGTGGTATAATTTCCTAGAATGCTTCCTAGCCTCCTGTGATTAGATGTGGGTGTCAACACACCAATCCGCAGGAGTCTAGTCCATATTTTCTCTTGTACGGGGAGACCGGTAACCTAGGCTCTGATACCAATTTGTCACGACCCAACCCACGAGGCCGTGCGAGCACCTACCCTAACACCTAAGTAGGAGAACCCTCATATCCCAATAGTCAAGACATGCAAAAAAATTAAAGAAAACAGAGATAAATAAATTAATTTGATTTTATAAATAATATCCTTAGACACACTTTTGATTAACACTTCAAAAATAGTTTAACAACTCCCAAGGATTTGGTCTAAACAGGTACAAGAGCTACTAAGAGTACAACTAGACAAGATAAATAAAAGACAGCTCCTACCACGCGGAAGGAAGAATAGAAGCTACTAGAGAATTCTTCGTCTTCGCCTAATGAAACGTCACAAATCCTGCATCCAGACTATGTCAAAAAGACATAGCAAGAGTAGTATCAGTACAAACACACGTACTGGTAGGCATCATCGGTCAACCTGATACTCACCGCATAAAATAAGAAATCAACTAGCAGGAATATACAATAGACCACTTGCTTCTCCGCCCTTTTTCACTCTCTCGAATGCCTCCAATTTACACTAACACCTCTTACTACCAACCACCTCCTCAATCAAGCCACCTACTAGTTTATTGATCATATCCTAGTCATTCTAACCCATGGAAGAGGCAACAAACATAACTACTCGCACTGCAACTAATCACTCACGTCACACCCTTACTCCCTCTTTATATTACCCAGCCATAGTCACATGGTACATTACATCACACCTTCTTATCACTAAACCCAATTCCTTTCTCTAAGGTGAAATCCACCTAAGAATATTTTATCACATACACTACCTCTACTTCTTGCCATTACAACACACGAACAACCCTTACTATCCGTTACTATCCCCTGTAACACCTTGTACTTCCACTATACCCAACAAGTTTGTTTAACACAAGAAACAACAATTATAAACTGACATAACATATATCCACCAAGTGCAACATATACCAGTCAATACAACAACATCATCACATGCATATATAGAACATACACCATATCTGCCAACACAAAAACAACAACGCATTTCACATTTATATCAAATCATTGGTCCACTCATAGAACCCAAACCCAAACAGTTAGTTATGCCGGAACGTGGCAACCGATCCATTCAACAACCCACAATCACAATCACAAGTACACCCTCATAATCATACATCACAATTCATGATTCATGGCATTCGTCATTCATATATCTTTATTTACAACAAGTGTGATTCGCAATATAATATTTGTATACCCACAAGTATCACAATGAAGTAAGACAACATACATCACTAAATCATAGAATCATCACCCTCATAGTGGATTACTCATCAAACGCACATCATGCGAACCTCACTTCGACCATACCCAGCCCCAATTCATCGTCTAAGGCTTCTTCCTAAGGTTTAAGTCATAAATCATTCGGTGTACGAAGGCCTATGCATAAATCCTACCATTGATTACATATAATACGCATGGAGCACATATTTAAACTACTCAATTCATAAAACCTAGCCTACTTGGGCGCTAAGCAGTTGCACGGAGTTTTGACTTCGCTTCCAATTTTCCGGGCTTCGTGACGGTGAATTTGGCTAAGAATCCACAAGATATAACATCATCACACTAGAAATCTCCTTCTCCTTCCTTCCCAAGCTTAGAGCAGCTTTTCTGAGGTTCCTAAGGTGTTTTATGACTTATTTAGGTATTTTAGGAAGATGGGAAAAATAGGATTTCTCATAATTTATGTTTTGCCTCGCCTATCCTGTCTTGGTGCCAGCTTACCCCGCCCTGGCGTCGTTGCCCTAGCGGCATCTAGCCCGCTATCCCGGAACGTGGCAACCTATCCAAGCTAGTTATGTCGGAATGTGTCAACTGATCCATTCAACACACCACAATCACAATCACAAGTATATCTTCAAGATCATACATTTAAGTCATGGTTTTCATGGAAATCATCATTCATCTATTTCGTTTACAACAAGTGTGATCAACATTGCAACATTCGTATACATACAACTATCATAATGAAGCAAGAACAAGCATACATTACACAACAATAGAATCGCAACCATCACCTACGAACTATTCATCAATGCATATCATGCAACCCTTAATTCAACTATACTCATCCCTAATTCATCATCTAAGACTTATTTCTAGGGTTTAACTCATAAATCATTCGGTGCACGAAGGGCTACACATAAATTCTACCATTGATTTACATATATTACGCAGTGAGCATAAATTTAAACTACTCAATTCATAAAACCTAGCCTACCTGGACGCCAAGCAGTTGCTTGGAGTTTTTTTTACCTCGATTCCAATTTTTCGGGCTTTGTGACGGTGAATTTGACCAAGAATCTGCAAGATACCACCATCCTCATGCTAGAAATCTTCCTCTTCTTCCTTCCCAAGCTTAGAGCAGCTTTTCTGAGGTTTCTAGGGTGTTTTACGACTTATTTAGGTATTTTAGGAAGATGGAGAAAATAGGATTTCTCGTAATTTACATTTTGCCTCGCCTATCCTGCCCTGACGCCGGCTTACTCCACCCTGACACTTCTGCCCTAGCGGCATCTTGCCCGCTATGGCGGGACAATGACCCAGATTTTTGTTTCTCCTAAATAACGATGGTTCAGGTCGTTACGAAACCCCTCTATTTATAGTCAACAAAGAGTAGTATGAACAAGTATTTTTTGTGTCTTATCTAAAAAGTCATGATCTTTCCGAGAAATCACAACCCTTTGAAAAAGTCACAACTTATTGAAAAAGTCAAATCTTTGGAAAAGTCACAACTCATCAAAAAATCACAACCCTTCGAAAAAAGTCACAACTTATTGAAAAAGTCACAACTCATTGAAAACGTCACAACCTACGTTAGGGATTTTATACTAATTTAACATTCAAGTTAGGAGTTCATGCTTTTAAGGTAACTAGTTTTCCGACACGTGCGGTGCACATGATTACCAATTCAGAAAATATATGTTATAGTAAATAGTATTGCATATTTAAGAGATGATTTGAATAATAAGCTTTGCACAAAATAATATTACAGATTCTTTTGTGAATGTTCAATGTGGATTGTCATATATATCTCTTATTCACGCGAACCTATGAAGATAGTCAATGAAAAATTTTATTAGTTAAATGTAATAATGTATAAATTTATTTCAATTTGATGAGGTTCAATAATGTAATTAGTCGTATCTCACTAAAATTACCTTACATACGATATTTGTTGTGTATTTTTCTTGTCATCTAACCAGATGTACTTTGCATATGTATTCCATGTTAAACTGTTTAGATGTCATATAAACATGTGAAGAGAACAACTACATTTTATTTTTTAGAACTATTTTTTGTATAGTAATTTTTATTTTATAATTTATAACATAATAGACGTTGTTCTTGTTGTTTGGTCTCATATCTGACTTCTCAATTGACTCTGTACATAAATCAAAGATAGTTATCTGACTGTCCATAGTTAACTGAGAAAAGTTTCCTCTTTTTTTTCATCGAAAAAACTAAAAGTTAAAATTAAAGTATTTATTCTATCTGTAAAATCATATGTATAATCACTTGTTTATCTTACACCCAACAAAGATATAGTTCATATACTTGTAAACGATTTTAAATTTATTCAACCAACCATGATTCGTCCAAGAAAAAATAACAACACCGTGTTATCACATATATAGGGGTTGTATAATAATATAAAAATTATTGGTCAAAATTTTATAGAAGGAAAGATGAAAGAAATAATTAATGTCATAACTATGAGAATTCATAAAACATATTATAACTAAAGAATGTAAAAGATTGTGAATAACGTTTGCAATAATTAGTAATAACGAAGATAATTTATAATTTTATAAATAAAGAATTAATGTGAAGTAGCTAAATTTCTAATAAATTTTATACTTACATAAATAAATAGGACTTTTAATTAATTTTACTATTTTTTTTATAGTTATTATATTTTAATTTAGTGTAGGGACAAAATGAAAATGTTTATTCTATATTAACTGAATATAAAATGTATTTTGTAAATGATAAATTTTAAATGATTCAGATATATTCACATATTTTCACATTGGTTGTGAGTTTTTTTTTTCCAAAAAGAACTTGGGACATTTAAAATAATATATTTTGAAGTTAGAAGATCTTGTTAACTTGATAATACATTCATGACATATATAGTACTTTAATTTAAATACAAATAATAGAGAGAGATATATTTGCATTAATGAAAATATTTATCTCATAACAATTAGCTATTAAATAAATAATAAAAATTAAATTAATACAAACTTCAAGTGGGCGTTATTAGAAGTCATATGAACTTTTCTTCGTCTAAAATACTGAAATATTAAGAAAATAGTAATAATGAAAACAAAAGGGCAATATTTATATAGTAATAACTATTTTGAAGCAAACTTTAAAGTCATTATTTAGTCTGGAGCATAAAAAAAACAAATCGTGACAATTCTCTAACTCTTGAGAAGTTTAATAATTTTGAAAAAAGATACTCAGGAGCATATATCTACATCACAAGAGAAATTCTTAATAAAAAATGAATTTAGACTACATCATGTTAACTTCATATATTTGAACATTACATACTAATGTATATATTAAGGAAAAAAATAATTATTATATCTTCAACATTATTTTCCTCAAGTACTCGAGGTTATGGAATATACCCTCTGTAACACCCCAAAAAATTTTGAGCTAAGACTCGAACCGTTCTTCGTAGTGAGTGAGATTTTTCCAAGGAATTTAAAATTTCTTGAGTATTAAGTCACTAGATGTAGCACCTTGAGTTCCAATAAGAACTAAAGAGAGTTCATTCAAGTCATTCCTAAGTTTTTCTTAAGTTTTGGGTCAACTTCAAACGACCATAACTCCTAGTACAAGATATGTTAGGTGAGCTACAAGATAGATAATTAAAGCCCTTCGAGTCCTCTTTCTAACGCCACTGAGTTTGCTAAATTCCGAGCTCTGAGTAAAAAGTTATGACTGATTTACTAGCGACGTGCAAGCCTGGCAGCAGCTCCGCGATGGCTCCGCGACGTGGAGCCAATACAGACCTCACTGCCTGGTGAAAAATCATTCAGACTCCCAGCTCGTTTAAATTATTTCTTAAAGGGTATTTTAGTCCTAAAAACCCTTAGGAGGTCATCTAAATTGCCCTAAAATGTGTAGAAAACCAGTTTTTCATAAATCAAACCCTCTCATCCACTCCAAATATTCTACACTCAAGGGATTCAAGAAACGCTAAGGCTAGGGTTCATCTTTCAAGATTTTCCTTCAAGTGCTGCAAGAAGATGGTTCTTTCAGGTATGTAAGCTTCCATAGAGTTGGGTTTGTTCACCCACGACGCCAATCATGTTAATTTCAGCGTTAAGTTCGTTCTAGAAAGTTGAAAGTATGATGTTCTTGAAATTGACTTTAGCTCTTGAGTTTCGATGAGATTATTGAGTTCTTGATGAAATCATGTCGATTTTACAGTTGTTTATGTGTAGGCTCTTGTGTTCATGTGCTAGGTATCTAAATCTAAAGAGGAATTGAGAAAAAGAACCGAGTTTAGGCGAATTAGGGTTAGAAAATGAAGAAGGAAAAAGTCGGGCGAATTTGGCACCTTGCTTCGCGTCACGGACCTGCCTCCCTATTTCATAAAGTTTGTTTTTGCATCGCGGAGAGGTCACAGACCTCTCTGCCTCAAAATTTAATTCGCAACCAAATATTTTAATTCATCTCCACGTCGCGGACTTGCTTCCAGACAGTGATTTTTTGATCGTTTTTCATGTTTAACTATCTAAATGTACTCCTAAACATCACGAGATCATTCCTAGCACAAATCACAACCTTGAATTCATAAATCACATTCAAGGTAGAGTTGAGAATCAAGTCTTGAGAGTTCTCTCAAACGTTTTTTGAGAAAGTCCCTTTGAGTCCTTTGAGGAGTCTTCTACAACTTCTAATAACTTGTTTAAAGACTCGAGTAAGTAAGCATGAGAGTGAGGAGAATGTATTCATGAGTCTACACTATCACCTAGATACTTCATATCATGAACCATAACTCTTGAATTCATAGTTCACATTCAAGAGAGAGTTAAGAGTAGAGTTCAAGAAAGTCTTTGAGTTCAATTGTGAATCCTTTGAGATCCACCATCGATTTGAGTTAAGTTTTGAGAAGTAAGTATGAGAATGAGAAGAGTCATATACTTATTGATATTTTGACCCTTGAGTCAAGTCGTTCGTTCATGCCCATAACTTCCGCATGAACTCCATCAGTTTAGTATATTTGAAAGGAGTAGTATCTTCAAGTTCTAAGTCTTGAGTATCAAGTTCCTAACCCTTCCAAAATTATAATCCTAATCATGGGACTATTACCTATTACCCATGAAGTCCATGAGTTGAGTTGTTCATGCCCATAATTCCTCATGAACATTATAAGTCGAACAATCTTGAGATGACAAGTAGCTTTGAGTCCTTGAGTTGAGAAGTTCATGCTCATAATTCTGCATTAACCTTCTGAGTTGAGCATTCTTGAAATTAGTAGTATCATTGAAGTTCTTGAGTTCCAAGTATTTGAGTTCTATCTATGGTTATTGAAAACCTTGCATTGAGTCGTTCAAGTTCATAATTCGGCGTGAACCATATTTTAAGAAGTCTTTTACAAATGTTTAAACTTTGTTTTAAGACTTAAGCTTTGAACTAGAGTAAAGAGTAAGAGTAAAGTTCATTTTCTTTAAAATGTTATATGAGAACTAAATATTCCCAAGAGTAAATGTTTTCACATTTGAGATGAGAGGAAACTGAGATTTCCAAAAGAGAACATCGATTTCAAGAGAGCTTTTAAGCTAAGTTTTGAGTAATTATCTCAAACCAAAGAAAGAGTTTTGAATTTACAAACACATGAGCTAAGTATATTTTGAGATTAGTATTGAGCACCGATATGGGGATGCGAGTTCATATTAACTCAAGTCTCCATAAACCATGTAGCCATCATGGGTAGAAAAAGGTCATACTTTTTAGATGATTTCTTAGTGCTTTTTAGCATAGACTAGTGGATCCACTTAGTGAGTTAGGTTCTATACCCCCCCCCCCGGCAAGGTATAGGACGGTCCTTGGCAGCGTGAGGTAAGACGATGTATCACCACTTAGGCTCATACTGGTGGTTGTCGGTTAGAAAAACTCCCACAGAAACTATATTACTTATTATATAAGTAAAGTTGAGTTTGTTATTGCATTTTCTTTAACGAACTAAGTTGTTTTTACTATTTTATAAAGTTTTCCATATATTGCATGTGTATTGTTGCTTTATATTGAGTTGAGTATCTAATCTCTGAGTTAAGTATCTTATCCTTGAGTACTTCGGAGTTGAGTAAGTTGAGTAGTTTTGAGTATCCTTGAGTATTCCTTGAGTTGAGTAAGTTTGAGAAGAGGTAAGTATGTTTCCTTTTTATCAAGTTTCAAGCTTATGTTTATGTTTTAGAATTCCCCTTACATGCTCGTACACTCCACGTACTAAGCCATTTGGCTTGCATCTTTTCATGATGCAGACACAGGTATTCGGGATCATCAACAGGAGATTTGTTGATACATCTGAGAGTTCGAGTTAGCTATGGTGAGTGATACGCTCAAATTACCCCTCCCTAAAGAATCATAAGTGATCATTATCAAGTAAAGAACCCAACTTGTATGTTGGGGTCGATCCCACGAGGAAAATGGTTTAGACTTTACTTTAACCAACAATTATATTCAATTAGTCAAATTACTTCCAGAAACAAGTAATTAAAAGGGGGGGTTTTGTGAAACAAATTGGAAGAATTCAAATAATAATCAGTAATCAAAAGACAGTTTTGGTTGTTATCAAGATGAGTGAAATAACTAGGGTATACGTATTCCCCACAAGCTCATAACGCAGTAATCCTAGTAATAGCAATCCTTTCCTAATGCACTACATGCAAAGTGATAAGTTAGGTATCTCTAAATCCTTGGTCCAGCATCTAGAAAATTTCACTCCGCACCTTGGTCTGGCTACGTGTGTGTAATTTACTAACCCTTACCTTTATCTCATATTAGACATCATAATCGATGTTTGTCTTAGTTATTACTGCGCACCAATTGACACTAGCCTATTAGATAGTATCACACTAAATCTATGTTGATAATTATTTTCTTGTTGATTACCTCCTTGGTCCGGCAAGTAGCAACAAGGCAAGTTCTAATGTTTACAACCGACTAAAAAGACTTACTAAAACGAAAAGAATTATCAATGCATGCACCACACTATTCAAGAATTGCTTATTTACTATTCATACTTTGTTAATTACTCATGGTTCCCACAACCCTAGTTGTAGAGTTTAGTTACCCATAATCATATGAACACAATTCATTGTTTTAGATGAAAAAATTCTAAAACTTACGTAAAAAGAGTAATAAACCCCAAAAATTCAACTTGAATTGCAACTCAAAAATCTTCAAATCGATCTTAGGAAATTAATAATTGCTAAAAGTTGCAAGTTAATCTCCCAAGTCAAGAACTAGAATAGAATAATAATCTACTAACCTCCAAAAATGAGGTTTTACATGCCCTATTTATAGAAAACAAGTCCTAAATTAAAAGGGAAACAAAATAAGGAAAGTTTGTTACAGGCACGCGTCTTCATTCCACAAGAATGACTCAG
>NW_006239392.1:86706-92271 GCF_000226075.1 Solanum tuberosum | reverse complement strand
ATCTACGGACCGTCAATGGGCATCGTGGTTCCACACTTGGTCAGATTTCCCTGATTTGTCTTCCATGCCTTGGCTTCTGATCTACGACCACCATCTATGGAGTGTCAATGGACCTACGGTCCGTAGATCACCTCTGTAGATGCCCTTTTATGCATTTTTTCAGTTGTCTCTTTATTTTCGCGCCTGAACATCTTTCCTGCCAAATATGATAAAAACACATAAAAAACCCATACAAAAAGGCCCTAGACACACACAACTTGTAAGTGAAATGTATTAGAGATACGGTAAACTCACCGGTATATCAACACCCTCCACTTAAATTCGTTGTTTGTCCTCAAGCGACGCACTAAGACTCTAAAACGACACTTGTATAGAAGCAAGCATTTCAAGCACAAGCAATCATATGGCTCTCTATCCCACTTACTTTCCGGGGGTAACATTTGTTCTCTTAGACTCGATAAGCTAATTCATGTGGATCAAACCATGACAACGATCGACCTACCAACACACAACATACACTGTTTTACTATCACCAAAGTACCAATTTTTTCGACAATGCAACTAGTGCCCTTACTTCAAACGAAATCCCTTTTCTTTCACACAATGGCTATGGCTTTGAGTACAAGGATTCATTCAACACTCACACTCAGAAATAACTTCAAGTACAGTTAGTGCTCAATACCACAGGCTTGCCCTTATTTTCACTGCTTAGACTCTCCACATTAGACTCTAGGATCACTATAGGACTTTCTTGGCTTGTAACGTAGGCTCAGGGTCAGGTGTGGTACATTTGGGTACTTCTTAGTGACTTTCTTCCCTCCTTGACATTACACTTGGCTTTCAACCTCTTTCTTCCCTATTTTTTTTTCATCCTACCGTTTTACCTTCTTTCCCTTGATTCTCTTCAACCATGGATGTGACTTTAGGTTTTGTAGATCTTTCTATTTTTTCACTTTTTTTTCTTGCGTTTTATGCTTTTTCTTTAGTTTTCAACAAGTCACATCCATCAAACTCTTTTCTCAACATCAAACTCTTTTCATACCCATTTTTCTGTCGGTTTCCTCTTTCATAGCCACCCTTAACTTATGGATTTTCTATTGATTGAGGTGCACAATACCCAATGTCGGGTCAGGGCCAAGATTGAAGTTACCTTTTACATCAGCCACCCTCAACTTAGGCTTTTGACCTAAGTCGAGGTGCACATGTCCAAGGAGGGACCAGGGCCATCATAGTAGATTTATGGGAAGGTGATTTCGGGGTTTAGAAAGAAATGGTCTAATTTTAGGCTCAAAGCATTTGGATCAAAGGGAGCATTTATTTCATTTGGTTGGATCTTTCATTTAGGCAATTTGTGGACTTATCAGAACAAGGGCCTATGATCACCTCCTAGCTTCTAGAGTGAATTGTCTTAGCAGGACTAACCGGGCAAGTTCTAGTTTTGCACAAAAACTGTTTGAACAATCAACTACTCTCACACACACTTGGCACATAGTTTTCATTATCAGATTATCAGATTACCCAGTTCAAGTTTCAACTTAAGTCATGCAATCAAGTTGATTCCTTATCATGTCAGACTGAGAGCCAACACATTCAACTTGTCTTAGCCTACCAATTCTAGCACACATCACAAAATTTTGACTGGTATATTTTTCATAAGCCATCATGCTTCATTCTTTTTCATGCTTCTATACATACAATCCTAACACATGCCGGTTTAACAGAAATTAAACAGTCTCTTGGGGAAAAAGAACACAGGCAAGAAAACCCCAAGAGAGGATTTATGAGTTGGGTACTCAGACTTCACCCTATCACTCACAATCCATTTTACCACACCCCCAACAAAAATAGATGTGATTGTCCCCAATGCATCCAAGAACAGTAAAAGATAGTGAATTGGGTGAAGCAAACCTGTGGCTCATAGAGCCGAAGAATCATGAACGAGCGGGTGGGTTCGGTTTCCCAGAGCCCGCTAGAACAATAGTAGGGTCACCCTCAGTAGTGCCCACATCATCCATCATAGCACCATCAGTGGTGCCCATAACGTCCTTCACAACAGGCGGGACCTCTACAACTGTTGCAGAACTTGAAGCCCCTGCAGCACTTTCACGCACCCTCCGCTGGCGCAACTCTTCATCTAAAATCGAAACCTTCCTGGCCTCATTCTCCTGCCTACGCTGTCTCTTTTGATCTTTTTCCTCCTCAGTGCGACTAGAACGGTGCCGCTTACCTTTGGCATGTGTAGGCTCAAGCCCTTCCTCGGTAGTCCCACTGAATAAAGCATCCAGCACCGTATCATCAGCCAGTGCAATAGGTGCAGCCTGAGGCTCAACTATAGGGGTGGAAAGAATGGCATTAACGTCGGTTCGGAGACTAGCTAATTCAGCCTGCAAAGCGAATAGATCTATGGTCGGGGCTGATCGCCCGAGGACTCGCAATTCAAAGGCATCAAGACGCTTATTAACAGCCTGGACCTTCCGGTCCATCATACCCTCCATCCTTCGCTCCATTCTGGCCTCAAACTCGGCTATCGACTTTTGCATCCATGGCTGGATGTGATGCAGCAGTGTGGCCATCTGAGCCTCTAATTTCTGTACTCTGACCAACGGGACAACAGTAGCTCCTAGCTGTTGTGTGGATCGGGATGAACTAGGAGCCATACTAGCGGCCTGGGAAGAGGAGGCCG
Organism: Solanum tuberosum; assembly: GCF_000226075.1. Classification (NCBI taxonomy): domain Eukaryota; kingdom Viridiplantae; phylum Streptophyta; class Magnoliopsida; order Solanales; family Solanaceae; genus Solanum; species Solanum tuberosum. Next base: position 89,588 of record NW_006239392.1, on the reverse strand, counting down.
GGATAGTATCAGAGTGATCTGGTATAACGGGATCACCACCCTATACCTGCCCCACCGTGTCTGCAAGATCTGCGCCCAAGGGAGGTACCTCAACCTGGGCTCTCTGCGAGGTGCCGCCACATTTGCCTTATCTCGAATGAGGCCTATGTCCAAAGTCCCTGTAGGGTGGATCAACCTATCAAAATGCCAAATCTGCACTCCAAAGTCCCTGCACAATTGGAAAATCAAACATAGAAAGGGGTAAGTAGTGGAGGTCTTGAATGCCCTCTCATGAATCTCTGCCAGCAGCATGCGGGCAAAGTCAATCTCCACTGCTACTACTAGTGCTGCAACCATGATCGCTCTATCCCATGTGAGTTGGTTGTCAGCTTTTGTCGGCGACACCCTGTTACGCACCAACAACCAGAAGAACTTGGCTACAAAATTGAATGTGGCCTTTTGGATACCTAACCGAGGTGCGGCGACCAACTCTGCACGCTCTCCATCTGCAACAATGTACTTAAGCCAACCATAGTATTACAGCCTCTCGCTGTTCAGCATTCCTCTGGAAAGCACCGCTCCGCACGATGTCCCATTTGTACTCAAATTCCGCTGTGTTTAGTGACCAAGAGTGACCTATGGTCGGACCATAGAGAAAGTGATTGATGGTGGCATGTGATATGTCCACCGGACAACCCCGGACCACAGTGGAAGTGAGAGGATCTTGGTCTATGGGCTTTGACTTCTTGGAGATCAAGCCACGGAGAGTGGCAGCATAGGAGCCGTAGAACTCTCGCACAATCTCCTCGCTATAAGTCCCAGGGTCTCGAGCCATCCAATCACACTTGTGAGGTTAAAAGCCTGTGGATGTCAGGGACAGTGTGCAAGCTCCCCGTGAGGACTCGGCGCTCCTCTGTAATAAGTCGGGCCATCGCCCCTTTGTTATTTCTCATCTTGGCATCCCGATAAATCTGCCTTTGTCCCTCAACACACCATCTGTTTGGCTCGCCGGCCACTGGAGTAGGATCCTCATTCCTTGGTGCTGGTATAGACTCTGAGCTAGTAACCTCATCAGACGAGGCAACTTGGTCATCCTGGCTGGACCCTGTGGCTGACTTGGCATTGGACCCCGAAGCATGGGCAGACTCGGACCCTGAAGCATGGCTGGACTCAGAGCCTGAAGCATGGGCAGACTCGGAGCCAGACGCAGACCCAGTAGATGAACTGGAAGTAGCCCCAGTTGGTGACCCGATAAGTGTGTGCTCCTCATCAGACTGGGAGACAGTCACTACGTCGGTGATCACCTTCTAGGGGGTGCCTCTGGTGGCTCGGGGTGCCGTGGGGGAAGTCCTTGTGTTGGGAGGAACATATGCTGGATCTTTTTCCGTTTCCGTGTCCTCATCGATTAACTTAAAGCTAGGAGCAACAGATTTTGACTTGCCCTATTTTGCATAGGTGACTAGCTTCTTAGGTGCCATCGTACCTGTGGAGGCGATATTAGTGCCAAAACTAACCATAAACAAGCTAACAAATATTTTAGAACTGTAAACGAACAGTGACAAAGTCCCAAGAAAATTTCAGACAGAGGCTACAGTGGTCATCCATGGAGGAGACCTACGGTCCGTAGACTGATCCACGGTCTGTGGAACCCTTTCGTGGATCAGAGGACCAACAATCTTGGTCGCAGATGAAAACCACGGATGTACAGAACGGTTCGTAGATTGATCTACAGACCGTAGTCCACATCCGTGGTTTCACACTTTGTGAAATTTCAGGTGCATCCAAACACGAACCTAATATACGGTCCGTAGATTGATCTACGGTCTGTAGACGGGGTATCGTTGATGTGATCGGTGCCAGATTTCAACCATTTTTTTATTTTCAAGTCCAAATCGTGGACCATTTTCAACAATATCCTAGTGTAACCATGCATTTCAACATTGAATCATGCTAGTTTTTCATTCTCAGGATTCCGATTAATCATTGTAACAATTATTTAAGACAAACTATGGACCCCTAAGTCGAAACTTACATGTAGACTTATAATCACATACAACAAGGCAACACAATCACTATCAATCGTTCTAAGGGTATGGTGACTTCCAATTTTATCATGAAATTTCATCTAACAATTACCCAAGGTCAAGACCCGACTCCCGACTCTCTATATTCAATCTATGAACCAAAATTCAAAGTGAGAGGAAAGTTTATTACCTTACAAGCAACGTGGAGTGGGGTGATTGCGTGACGACACTAAGTTTTGCAAGACCAAAGAATCGCCTCTTCGTTACTAACCCAACACTGGACCCTTTTAGTGGAATATGGAATGAGTTGTATTCGGAATGGAAAGGAATTGTGTGAATGATGGGGGGATGGAAGGGATGATTTTATGGGGGAGTTATGGAGTGATTTAAGGGAGTTGAGGGTGTTTGAAACGGTTGGGAAGTGAATGGAGGGAAGTGGAAATGATTTGAAATTAAAGGAGTTTTAAATAAGGGGGTCTGGATCGGGTCAGACAGATTTAGGGTTTTGGACCCACGAGACCCCGTCTACGGTCCGTGGGTCGATCTACGGTCCGTAGATTGGGACCGTAGATCACACTTACACTTGGAAGAGTTTAGGGGCTTACCTGGGATCTACGGACACCATCCACGGTCCATGGATAGAACGACGGACCGTCGATAGGGTCCGTAGACCTCTGCACCAGACCATTTTCTGCAGATTTTGCATAGCGTACCTGCACATGTAGTAACCATTAGGCTATTCTTTTTACATTTTCTGGACACATTTTAGACACAGACCCTATGCTAATTCTAGCTAACACTAAAAAAAAACTAAAACACCTATCTAAATTGATACAGAGACGCATTTAAACAAAGAAACTATCTAAATGGAAAACAGAA
>NW_006239392.1:85962-86156 GCF_000226075.1 Solanum tuberosum | reverse complement strand
TATCGGTAAATGACAAGACTTCCCATATACAAGTTGGTAAGGAGGCATACCTATGGGGATCTTGTATGCAGTGCGATAGGACCATAAAGCATCATCAAGCTTCCTTAACCAATCCGTTCTATTAGCATTCACAGTTTTTGCCAAAATCTGTTTGATTTCTCTGTTGGACACTTCAACTTGCCCACTAGTCTGTG
>NW_006239392.1:84524-84717 GCF_000226075.1 Solanum tuberosum | reverse complement strand
CCATAAAATGACACTTCTCCCAATTTAGCACCAAGTTGCAGTCTTCACACCTTTTAACCACCTCGGCCAAATGATCCAGACAACGATCAGAAGAATCACCTACAACTGAAAAATCATCCATGAACACTTTAATAGTTTCTTCCACCATATCAGAAAATATAGACATCATACAGCGCTGGAAGGTTGCTGGAGC
>NW_006239392.1:83611-84157 GCF_000226075.1 Solanum tuberosum | reverse complement strand
CCTTTCTTGGGCACACATTGAACAAGACATACCCAACTACTATCTGCAATGGGATAAATAACTACCGCATCCATCCACTTGATGATCTCCTTTTTAACTACCTTTTGCATAGGTGGATTTAATCTTCTCTGGTGCTTGATACTGGGCTTGTGATCTGGCATGAGTTGGATTTTGTGAGAGCAAATACCGGGAGGAATCCTAATAATATCTACAACAGTCAACCCAATAGCTCGCTTGAACCTCTTTAACACAGTCACCAAGCACTCTACTTGTCTCGCATTCAAATCTGCCGCAATGATGACCATTAAAGTATTCTCTCTGCCCAAGTATACAGACCTCAAATGCGGTGGTAGAACCTTAAGCTCCAATTTTGGTGCCTCCACAATAGATGGTCTTGCGGGTGGGGACTCGCGATTCTTCATGTCTAACTTATATTTCTTTGGTTTGGACTGATATTCACACCTATCGAGCGCGGCTAGCAACTCATCATACTCTTCACTACTATCATTATCGAAATTCATCATAACTGCTGCTAGTGCCCCAACA
>NW_006239392.1:83154-83327 GCF_000226075.1 Solanum tuberosum | reverse complement strand
TAGGTATGGGAACCACTTTCTGAGATATCTCCGCTTCCTGCTCTGTCGTAGTCTCAGACTCTTCTCTAACCTCTACCACATCATCTTCTTCTCTAATCTCTGCATCCACCACAAACGGCACAAATGGATCTATGGTTTGCTTACCCCCTCGAGTAGTAACTGCCATACAATGA
>NW_006239392.1:81175-82471 GCF_000226075.1 Solanum tuberosum | reverse complement strand
TTCCCTAGCACCAGATTCCCGATTTTGAGGGGGAACATAAGGTCCAACCCGATCGTTTCTGTTGCCATAGTTGTTCCGGTTGTAGTTGTTGTCGCAATTGAAGTTTCCATCCCAGACGTATTGATCCTCTCAGTTGTAATTACCATAGTTCTGACCTTGGCGCCAATTTTCCATGTTGGATCCTGTAGCGTTAGGTCGGAAACCCCCCGTCTGATCATTCACTGCATAAGCATCTTCTTCATAGTAACACTCTTCAGCTGGTGGTGGCGTTCTAGTCAAGTAATTCACAACATTTACCTTCTCTACACCTCCGCTCACATGCTTCAATACCAACCCCAACGTGGTCCTCATCTGAGCCATCTCCTCACGAATCTTCTCTGCAGACTGATTATTCATAGCATGAACGGCAAATATGTTTCTCCCAGTATCCGACCTCCTAGTGCTCCATGCTTTAATGTTGCGAGAGATCTTCTCCAATTTTTCTGCAATCTGCGCATATGTGCACTCACCATATGATCCTCCAGCAATAGTATCAAGCACGGCTTTATTGTTGTCATCCTGACCTCGATAGAAATATTCCTTCAGCGACTCATCATCAATACGGTGATCCGGAACAGCTCTTATGAATGAAATGAATCTGTCCCATGAGCTACTCACAGACTCTCCAGGTAATTCCACAAAATTATTTACCCTATCTTTCTGATTGAGCTTCTTGGACACTGGAAAATACCTTGCTAAGAACACATCTCTCAATTGGTTCCATGTATAGATTGAGTTATAAGGAAGCTCAGTGAACCATATAGCAGCATCGCCTGTCAGTGATAGAGGGAACACTCGCAATCCGATGACATCCATATCCAAGTCTGGTCGACCTATACAGCTCTTGCAGACCACCCTTATCTTGGCTATGTGAGCATATGGGTCCTCCGATGGCAACCCTAAGAACAAGCCCCTCGCTGTAAGCATCTGCATTAAGCTACTGGTTACCACAAATGTGTGCCTCGGAGGCAAAAGGGGTAAGACTAGAGGTCCATCAGAGTCAGCACTATTGACGTTGCCCCTATAGTTGTCATGCAGTTTTGGGACTAGTGGACCATCCACCCTCACTGCATCTCCCAATTGATTTTCTGCTAGACCTCGATTTTCCCCACCATCTACTCTTGGCTGTTGTAACTCAACTGCATCACCAAGATTAACTGGAATTCCTTGATTGTTCATTCTTCTCAAAGTTTGGTTCAACTCTGCATCGTACGGAGGAAGTGGTTCACCCTGGCTCCGTGTACTTGGCATACACTA
>NW_006239392.1:80688-81161 GCF_000226075.1 Solanum tuberosum | reverse complement strand
CATTTTTATTACTTGTTTCTGGAAGTAATTTGACTAATTGAATATAATTGTTGGTTAGAGTAAAGTCTAAACCATTTTCCTCGTGGGATCGACCCCAACCTACAAGTTGGGTTCTTTACTTGATAATGATCGCTTATGCTTCTGTAGGGAAGTGTAATTTGAGCGCCAACATTACACTTCCCTACAGAAGCATAAGCGATCGTTATCAAGTAAAGAACCCAACTTGTAGGTTGGGGTCGATCCCATGAGAAAAATGGATTACACTTTACTTTACCCAACAATTATATTCAATTAGTCAAATTACTTCCAGAAACAAGTAATTAAAATGGGGGGTTTTGTGAAACAAATTGTAAGAATTCAATAAATAATCAATAATCAAACGACAGTTTTGGTTGTTATCAAGATGAGTGAAATAACTAGGGTATACGTGTCCCCACAAGCTCATAATGCAGTAATCCTAGTAATAGCAATAT
>NW_006239392.1:67632-80187 GCF_000226075.1 Solanum tuberosum | reverse complement strand
TTAATCTCCCAAGTCACAAAGTAAAACTAGAATAATAATGTCTAACCCCTAAAAACGAGGTTTACATGCCCTATTTATAGAAAACAATTCCTAAATTAAAAGGGAAACAAATTAAGGAAAGTTTGTTTAGGCACGCGTCTTCATTCCACGAGAATGACTTACGGACCGTCAATGGATCTACGGTCGTGAGTCCCTTCCTTCAGCCAGGACTTAGAAAATATTTCAACTTCCAAAAATCAGCTTCTCTGAAGCAAACGACGGAACTGCAGTACGGACCGTAGATCGATCTACGGTCCGTCAATCCCCTTCCGTAGCTCCACAACTTAGAATCTTCAAAAAATCAGGTACTGGAACCCTCGCATTATCAATCTACGGATCAACAGTACGGTCCGTAGATCAATTTATGGACCGTCAATGATCACCGTGGTTCCACACTTGGTCAGATTTCCCTGATTTGCCTTCCATGCCTTGGCTTCTGATCTACGACCACCATTTACAGAGCGTCAATGGACCTACGGTCCGTAGAACACCTCCGTAGATGCCCTTTTCTGCATTTCTTTCAGCTGTCTATTTATTTCTGCGCCTGAATATCTTTCCTGCCAAATATGATAAAAACACATAAAAAACCCATACAAAAAGGCCCTAGACACACACAACTTGTAAGTGAAATGTATTAGAAATACCGTAAACTCACGGTATATCAGTGAGCCTCCTTATTTCCGGAGGATTTCATTTACTTTTCAGTTTAGTCAGATGTCGTGGGTCTTGTCCCGACTTCCATCATTATTAGTTATAGGTTTCATAGATAGTCAGTATAGTTGAGAAGTCTGTATTATTCATTTATTTTATTAAATGTTTTAAAGACATAAGTTGCCTATTTTATGGCAAGTAAAAATATTTTATTTTTATTCTAAGTTGTTCATTTGAGTTAAAGTTTTAAAAAGTTGAGTTTATTGAATTTTATTCAGTTTTAAGCTTTTGCATGCTTAAGTTAGTCTTCCGCTTGTAGTCAACCATGATGAGGGTTTGCTTGGGGACCAACAATGGTTCTTGAGTGTCGGCCACGTCCAGGGTGTAGACAAGGGTCGTGACACCCTCTTAGGATGCAACAATTTACTTTATCAAAATAGTGTTATCACATATTTTGCTAAACTTCGAACTCACTCAATGACAATAAATCACACAATTTTTTTTAAAATGCAAGAAGAAGAAGAGAAGAATATTTTTTTAAAAATTGTGGCTGAAAATTGAGAGGAAGTCTTTCTATTTATATTCAACAAAAGGTAGTATAACAAGTGTTTTTTGTGTCTTATCTGAAAAGTCATGACCTTTTCGAGAAGTCACAGCCCTTTGGAAAAGTCATAACTTATTGAAAAAGTCACAACTCTTTGGAAAAGTTACAACTCATCAAACAATCACATTCCTTTGAAAAAAGTCACAACTTCTCGGAAAAGTCACAACTCATCAAAAAAGTCACAACCTAAGTTAGGAATATTATAGTAATTTAACATTCAAGTTATGAGTTCATGCTTTTAAAGTAATATTATATCATATCATATACATATATATATAAGAGAACCTTAGGCCTGCCTACGTGGCGCCACCACAAACCAGAATTCCCTTTTAATTTATTTATTTCCAAAACTAACATTTCCCTTTCATGAAAAGTTGTGACATATATAAAAAGTTGTGACTTTTATGAAAAGCTGCGACTTTAATGAAGAGTTGCGATTTTATGAAAAGTTGTGACTTTTATGAAAAATTGTGACTTTAATGAAGAGTTGTCACTTCTATGAAAAGTTGTGACTTTTATGAAAGGTTGTGACCTTTACGAAGGGTTGCAACTTTTCCAAATAGTTGTAACATTTATGATAAGGCACAATAAACATTTGTTCACACTACCCTTTGTTGTCTACAAATAGAGGGATTTCCTCTCATTTTAAATTTAAACACGAAATTCTGAACCTCCTCCTCCGCCGCCTCCTCCCCCGCCCCCTCCTCCTCCTCCTCTTCTTATTCTTCTTCACAATTAAATATTTGTGTACTTTTCTCCTGTTGAGTGGCTCACTAACACCATTGCTAATGTTACAGATACTGGTATGTATTTTTACAGTCATTAATTTATGCTTATGTTATTAAGGATAAATGATAAGATGTAATAATTTTCATATTCCTTTACATTATTAATGTTTATTACTACGTAATCTAGTATGTAAGATAATATAGTGTTTTAGTTTGAATGACCGATAGATTTTAAGTATTATTTTATAAATTTCGTGATATTAAATTTCCGCACAAAGTGCGGGTAATTTTACTAGTAATATAATATATACTTGAATCAAACCCACCCAGATTGTCAAAATATTAAGAGTCAAAATTTGAGACAGACAAGCACAAATCAATAGTTGTATGATGTTGGAAATCTTATTGTACAATCAGGGACTATTGATAGCTTGAGGTGTGTAAGTCACTGTCCTTAAGGATATTTCATTGGTATGGTGTATCCCGATGATTCAACAAGCTCTTCTAGAATTAACTAAGAACAGGAATAACAAAGTTTTTATAACTATAAAACCACGCAAAGAAGGAGAGGAATGAAGCTATTGTTAATATGTTTTTCTCACTTGAACCTGGAGAGGCCAAGAATGGCATATATATGCCTAAGGGAAAGAAATTAAAATTGACAAAGGATAAATGTCGTAAAGGTAATAATAACCAATTAAAGAAGAATTGGAACGTTGGAGGCAATGACATCATATTGGAACGTTGGACAACAAATGATTTTGACCATAGTAAATATATATTTTTGAGATAACTTGTTTTATAATAATTATTTTTCCTAACAATCCCCCACTTATCTAAAAAAGAATATAAATGAAAAAGTGAATTTTTGTTGGGTTTTCACAAAGAGAATAATGCGTCCAATCTGGCGTCTCTTGGATTGTGAACTAAATCTAGATAAAATAAGATTAAACTTACAAAATAGTTGCTGAAGTATAGAACTTCTATGAACCAAAAATTCTTTTGTAAATTCAGCGTCTTATTTATCACATCATGCCTCCACACACTTTGTTGTTCATTGAGGATTTGCGCCAATAGGCTATGCGCGTGCCTGGTATTCATGAGTGCTCTAGAAATTGTCATAATTTCATAGGAGCGGTCCCACTCCACACTCATATAGGTCTATTAATCAAGTATATTCTGCAGAGAAATACACCACCTATAAAGAATATGAATTGGATTAAGATTTTAATCTACCTCACTTTGCCTTTGCATTACCCTTTCACTATGTTCACACACCATAGAAAGGGAAATATTTTATAGTGCACATTCTAATCAACTAATGACTTGTTATTACCCATATGAACCTAATTCATGGGATATTCGATCACATAGATTGGGTTACCATCATTGTCGATTTTCTCAAGTTGACAAAACTCCCATTCGCCTCGATGTTTCAAATATCACGCTCCTTTACAAAGGCGTAGTCACATGATTAGCCAAATTCATTTCTGACTTCACATAATCTACAGAAATTATTCCATCTCTTAGCATATGCTTTATCATGTTATGGCTCAAGCATATCTGTCTATTTTTCCTATTGAAAGATTTATTTTTTGCTACAACTTCCGCTGCTTGGCAATCACAATGTATCGATACATAAGGTGTTGGTTTTTATTCCAATTGAAATACTTGGTAAGCAGTTTCTCAACCCCTCAGCCTCATTAACAGCTAACTCTAATGCAACAAATTCAGATTCCATAGTTGATCTAGAAATTATGGTCTGTTTGGCTGAATTTCATGTTATCTCACCCCCACCAAGGATAAACACATAACCACTAGTAGATTTTGTCTCATCTGAATCAGATATCCAGTTAGCATCATTGTATCCTTCTAGTACAGTGGGAAATCCATTGTATTTAATACCATAATTTATGGTACCTCTCAAATATTTCAAAAGTCTTATCAATGCATTTCAATTATCATTATTAGGATTATGAGTATATCTACTCAATCTACACACATCATAAGTTATATCATGTCTAGTAAAACTCATCAAATGCATTACACTACCAATTATTTGAGCATATTTATTTTTCAAAATAGGTTCTCCAAGATTCCTTTTCAAATGACTATTAGCATCAAAAGGAGTTCTCACAGGTACCACATCAAAAAATTTAAACTTTTGAAGAATTTTTCCATATATTGTCCTTGAGTTAAAATCAAATCATCATTATTTCTAATTATTTTCATACCCAAAATAACACTTTCTTTTCCCATGTCTTTCATATCAAATTAGAAGACAAAACTATGTTTTGGTCTTATGTATGATATCAAGACTAGAACTAAAAATAAGCATATCATCCACACAAAGACATATAATTACACAATGACCATTAACAAGTTTTGTATAGACACGTTTATCTAATTCAACAACTGTAAACTCATTTCTTAACAAAACTTGATCAAATTTCTTATTCCATTGCTTGGGAGCTTGTTTTAGACCATATAAAGATTTGATTAATTTATATACTTTATTTTCTTAGGGTCGGACAAAATAACCTTGGTAAGACACCCCCCACACTTTCAAGTATTTAGAATTAGGGAATAGCCTTTCCACAATTCATAAGGGAATTTTTCAAAAATTTTCGTAAGGAATCCTATTTTGTAAATGACTAGCAGATAAAATAGCTTCACCCCAAAGATTATCAGATGCACAAGAACTAACAAACCTACAATTCATTATTTCTTTTAAAGTCCTATTTTTCCTTTCAGCTACTCCATTCGATTTGAGTGAGTATGGAGGAGTAACTTAATGAATAATTCCTTGTTTTTTCACAAAAATCATTAAGCAAACTATATTTGACACCTCTATCAGATCTTACTCTTTTAATCTTCTTATTCAATTGATTTTCTACATCTGATTTGTATAATAAAAACATTTCAAAAGACTCATCTTAATTTCTCAGCAATGATACTCTTGTATATCTAGAAAAATTTGACATAATATCGTTTACCACCTCTAGTCATAGTTTGTTTCAAATCTTCCAAATCAGTATGCATTAAATCCAATAAATTGGTTTCTCTAAAAACATAAGCATGGGACTTTTTAAATTATTTAACCTCAACACAAATTTCACACTTTTCCGAATGCATTTTCTTAATATAATATAAACTAACATTTCCAAGTATTGCATTGCATAAATCAAAAGAATCAATCAAATAAGCAAAAATACTAGTATTTTCATTTATAACATTTAGTAAAAACAAACCACGATTACAACATCCTTTTCCCACAACATTAGTTTTTGTTAAAATAACTTTATTAGATTCAAATAAAACCTTCAGTCCAACTTTTCCTAATAAATCCACAGACATCTAATTTGCTCAAATATTAGGAACGTGCAGCACTTCAGTTAAGACTAAAGATTTTCCAGATGTAAGTTTGAGAGGAACTTTACATTTTCCAAGAACTTGAGTGGTTCTTAAATCACCAAGATATACAAGTTCTTCTTCTTTATCGACTTGTGTCTAAGACATAAAATTAATTTACCATAAATGTGTCTAGTAGCACCAGAATCTGTCACCTAGTCACTCACATAGGCCACAATATTTACTTGGGAAACCACCGCAACAAAATGTCCTCTATTTTGTCCAAATTAATTTTTGGATTAACAAGATTGTCAATTTTCTCAATTCTTTTCAGGAAGGTTTTATAAAAAGTTTTGGGCTTGTAATCAAGCTTCTTTTCATCAGAAATTGTAGTGATAATAGTAGAATTACATACCTTATCAACATAATTCCAAAGGTTGAGTAATTTGGTGAAAACTATTATAGTTGAAACTATAAAAAAAAATAGAATCACCATTACCAAACCGTTTATCGGACACCCAAGACTTGTAGTCAAAGAAATTAGTGAATGTATATCTAATCATGTCACTAATCTTGTACATTGCACTCTTTCGTGATCCATGACTACAACAAAAGAAGTATCCTTAAGATTGTTGAAAATCTTGTTGTACAATCACAATTTCTTGATAGCTTGAGGCGTGTAAGTCACTATCCTTAAGGATATTTCACCAGTATGATGTATCCCCAGGATTCAACAAGCTCTTCTAGAATTAACTAGGAACGGGAACAACAAAATTTTTATAACTATAAAACCCATCAAAGAAGGAGAGGAATGAAGCTATTGTTGATATGTTTTTCTCACTTGCACCTGTAGAGGCCAAGAATGGCATATATATGCTGAAGGAAAATTAAAATTAAAATTGTCAAAGGATAAATGCCATAAAAGCAATAATATCCAATTATAGAAGAATTGGAACGCTGGAGGCAACGGCATCATATTGGAATGTTGGAGGCAACGACATCATATTGGAACGTTGGAGGCAACAATATCATATTGGAACGTTGGACAACAAATGATTTTGACCAAAGTTAATATTTCTTTTTGAGATAACTTATTTTATAATAATTGATTTTTCTACCAAATGATACTATATATATGTACTTAGAAAAAGAAAACCTAAAACCCGAAGTAAACACAAGTCCAATGAATCCCTATTCAAGAAAAAACATAAACTTTGTGATGATGAGATCGCTTGCATCCTCTCAAAGCTCCCAGCTAAATCACTTCAACGTTTCAAGATTGTGTATAAATCATGGTGTTCAATCATCAATGACTCCTATTTCATCAAGTTGCAAATCGACGAATCATACTCTAATGTTAATCATAAAAAAATCCTCTTAATTTCATCAAACATAATTCGATCTCCTGGTTTGGAACATAACATGTTAGAGTTCAACATTGCTTCAATAACTGCATCATCAATGAGTGTGAATGCTCAAGTTGTTTCTATCCAACCACCAAACTTTCTTAAGTCCCGAGATATTTCATATCCATTGGTGAGTTCTTGTAACGGCTTGTTATGTATGGTGTATAGCTTTAAAATATTTATATGGAATCCAGCTACACGAAAATATAAAATGGTCAAAGAGCCTAATCCTACTTTGTTAAAACGTTATGAATCAATGCTTTATGGTTTTACATATGATTCTGTTAGTGATGATTATAAGATTATCGCTACATTTGTGATTAGTGCAAAAGATAGTCGTCATATTGTTGGAATATACTCTGTGAAGAATGAGTCTTGAAAAAAAATTGACACTATTCCGAATGGCTATCACTTGTTTGACCAAAACCCTATTTCATTTGATGGTACGATTAACATGATGGCAGCTAGATCAGTTGAAGGAAATGGTGGTAGTGACTTTAATGAGTTTGTCATTATTTCTTTGATCGTGGCTGATGAGAAAATTGTTGTAACGCCCGTCCCATCGCAATACTGTGGGAGCCAAATTAAGATGTCAAATTTTGCTAATCGTCTCTATATTTCTGGGTTTGTTGAGATGGATTTCTTGGTTTTTTCACGAGATAAAGATGGGGAAAGGTGGACATGGACTAGTGTCATGAATATTCCTACATTGGGCTCATTCGTTGGCCTTGGGAATCACAATTGCTACCTAGATGATATAATATTTTTGAAAGAAAATGAAAATATCTTGTGGAGGAAAATGGATGGTGGTTTTCTAGAATATGATGTGCGAAAAAAAGAAGTAAATGAGTTTACCTTGAATCAAATTTCACCTGCTACAGACTTATCCATCTTATTTGCAGGAAGTTTAGCTTCCTTGAGAATTCCGTGGGACTACAAGTTTGTGGAAAGTTTAGCTTCCTTAAAAAATTAGTGGAGCTAGAAAATTTGATTCTCAAAATGTGTCTTGTTCTATTTTGTTATAAGTTTTTGTGTGATTAATGATGAGATTGTCTCTCATGCTTAGATTGTTTTGAAGCAGTTAGTAGCTTTCATGATGGTTTGTTTAAGTTATTATACATTTGACATTACTTCCTTCCGATTTTGAATGGTTATGTTATATTTTATGAAAAAAATTTGTATTCTTGAAATATTGTGATTTTTCATGTCAGCTCTATACTTTTATTCCCAAAATTATACATTAAAATATTTTTAACAATATACAGATCTAGATGTTAACATTTCAACAACTAGTCTAATTTTCACGAATCCATTTTACGAATCATAAACCAATCTACAGTTTGTCCTGTCAACTTATATATTGACGCATTTCTATATTTAGTAACAATTTAACTTTAGAATTTCAATTTTACTCTTGTGAAATGATTTATATCCACACAAATATTTATGATTTATTTTAACTCATAAATTTTGAATTTTTTTCTTTTTTTCTTAAGTTTCGATCAAATCAAACTATATAACATAAATAAAGACAAAAGAATGAAGATTTTGTTTCGTACTAAATAATAAATATATTGTGTAGTAGCTAATGCGCAACCCAACCTAATAAATAATATCAACATTGATGCCATTGTTCAACGGCAATCGTTTTATATAGGTGGTGTCAAAAATGAGCCCAATCATAGGTAACCCGTTCAACCCGCCCAATATTTTATGGGTTGGGCTCAAGATAATTTTAATTGGGTTCAATCTTAACCCGTTCAAGCCTTAACCCATTTTAAAAGAATCTTCAATTGAGCCCAATTTAATCTCCAATTTCAACCTTTTTAAAAACTCTTTATTTGCATTGATGTAATGTATGTTCCTCTATTAAAGATATAAATTACTGTCTATTTTATATCTTTTGGGATTTATCTATCCATTTGTAACTTTTTCTTAAGTTTCTTGAGTTGAAATTCAAATTGTGGTTATAAAAGTTTAATAATAATATATCAAATTGGGCGGGTTATGACTCAACCCATTTTTAGCCCAAAGTAAACTTGGGTGGGTCATGACCCAATCCGGTTTTTATTTCAACGCTTTTTAATATGTCCAATTTCAACTCAACCCGCCCATTTAACACCCCTAATTATATACTACCATAGCTATTTATATATAATGAATTAGGTGGTCCATGAACTATCAAGTTATTGGTCTATGAGTCTTCTTTCCAATGTTACCAAATTTGCATCAGTTAGAGTTCAGATTAAAAAGTTATGACTGCTTTACCAGAGACTACCCCAATAGGGTATCCTGATTATGAACTCTATTTACGATCTAGACTGGACTCGTTAAACCAACTTGAGAAACATAATATTTTGATCTGATTCTTACGGACCCAATTACGGGTCAGAAAACCAAAGCAATATGTATTAGCTATTATTTAAGTTCTGATGACTGCCTGTAACTGCATCACCATGAAATCCTCCATTTTTTTAAATTTTTTTTTTTTCTGTTTGTACCTTTGTTTCTCCTCACCAACTGATGAAGCATACTACTTGTAGAGGTGAAGGCACCAATAGCTAGTATATATATATATATTATTTGGTTTTTTTATTTTTTATTTTTTTAAATTCGAAACGAAACCAAAAAATCAATCCAAATTAGAATTCAGTTTGATTTGATTTTGTTTTTTCGATTTAATCCAAATAATGCATGCCGCTGCCCTAGGTATATAGTATAAATAGAGGGACATACATTTGTAAACCAACCAAGAAAGTGTAAGCAATCTTCTAAAGTAATACAAAAGGCCTTATTTAAAAACTCTCTTGTGTCTTTCTTCATTCTTTTAGCGATCTAAGTTTGAAAAAACTTACTTGAGCTTACAAGATCGTGAAAGAATCAAGAGTAAGTTGTCGAGTGCCACACAGAGTGTTAGTTGAATTCTAAGTCTGTGACAACATGTTATCAGAGCAAAGGTTGGTACTAAGGGAAGGGAAAATGAGGAAGTCATCAACACTGCTAGCACCACCAACGTCAAGCAGGATGGTGGAAAGAAGCACTGAAAGGAAAGAAAGCACCTTAAGAGTAACGAGGAATTGTTACTCGACCCTACACCAAGCTAAGTGCAGACATCTCACTCACTTTTGACCACTAAAAAGAGTGATGATAAACGTGGTGAGGAGACCATTGACATCACGCCCGGAGTAGAGTGGATCACAAGGGTTGACATAGCGAGGAAGGCTGTGGAGATCATAGGCAAGGGCTTGAACGAGGTCGATAGTAAATTCAAGACTCTCGAGGATTTCGCCCTTGAGGAGAATGACAACATCCGCAATAAATGTGAGGGGTGCCAGCATGCCGAATATGAGATGAAGGAAGTCATCACTTCCTTAGAGTGTCGGCTCTTGGATGTGCTAAGCACGATTGAAGCCATAAAAGCCGAGATGAAATCAGTCAAAGAGGGCATTAAAGTCAGAGGACTTGTGTCGCTCAACAAAGATATGGAGGCCAAGGTTGAGGCTCCCAAGCTACCGATGTTCAAAAGCGTTCGTGATCATCCTCGTAGGGACCCAACTTCCCATGTTTTTCACCTAGTCTAGACCCTCTTCTATGGACCCCCTACTATGGACCGTAGAACCTTCAAGAAAGGTTCCAAGACTCAAAGTTTCCTAACCTTAGGATGTCTTCCTATGTATGTCTTCTATAGACCGTAGGACCTTGTACGGCTTGTAGGTGGGTTTCTACGTTACTCACTCCTTGTTTCTACATTTATGTATGTCATGAGTCCGGATCACGGTGATACCCTCTCTTCTCTTCTTGATCGAGGCTCTTCTGAAGAGATTATGAGGTAGTTGTTTGTCATCGCAACGATCCTTTTTCTTCTACTTATGATTTTGTTCTACTCTAGAAACATCATATGAGACTTGTAGTTTCTTCACTTCTATTATAATAGGTTAGTGACTTGTACACATGACAACCAAATTTTGGTAATATTATGAATTTAATTAAGTTATCTGCATGCTTTGTTATCTTGAGATCTTATTTCTGCATTTATCTGTTTAGTCGGGATTTAGGCTGACTTGTCTTGGTGGGATAATGCAAGTGTCACCACGTCCATTTTTGAGTCATGACAAATTAACACAATATTTGTATATGAGAAAGTTTTTATAAAATAAATATTGGTGTATTCTATGACTAAACATTGGGATGATATATCAAATTATTGGTATAATGTATAGTATAATTTGATATACTATATGGTACCTATAATATTTAAATTCTACCATGATAATGATATACAACAACAAAACACAATATTTTGTATCAATAATGCACAAAGTTTAAAAATATAAAATGAATATATACTTCTTTTAACTTGTCTTTGCATAACTAAAAATCTGAACCGATCTGTGCAATACAACTTTAATATGAAATCATGTCTGATTGGCTTACCTGGAAATCTAATCTGGAAGGATATTTGGCTAACCATGCTATGCAAGAATGATAACAAAATCGATGTACTACGCTTCTATTCATCTAATCATATTTGCTCTGTTTAAAAAATCAAACCGAATGTCCTTATAGTATTTTCTTCATGCCTTGCAGGGCTACCACTATGTTGAAAAAGTGAACTTTATTATTGCTGAATGCCGTGAATTTCTTTTATTGTTAAAGTAAAAAATCTCAATCTACGTACACCTTCAGTAACTTTTCAAAGGGGATGCCACAGGAGGAGAATATTGTTCGTCTTTACCGGAGAAAATGAAGTGAGGTATACAGATTCATCAGTACCACATATCAAAGTAAATTGATAATCCATCCAAATCCAGCTTGGCAATTACATCAATGCCTTGAGAGAGAGGAAAAAACACCAACATAAAGTTAAAACTTAGTATATCTTTACCCAAAATCATCAAATAGATAAATTGTAAACCTCTTCTTACTTACCCCTGCTTCTGGTACACAAGAAAAGACTCTTTTAAAATAACGTCTACACATACTTCGACCGGCATATACTTGAAAAGTTTCAACAAAGGTAATTGCTTGTCACCTCAGCGACCCTCTTTCTTCTACTTATGATTTTGCTCTACTCTAAGTCCTCGTTTGGTTTAACAAATTATCTCCGAAATAAATTTTGAAATTAATTATTTCACAATTATCATTTTATCTTGAATATAAGATAAAAAAATAATATTATAATTTTAGAATAATTAATTTCAACCAAAATATAAAATAAACTTATTCAAAAATAAATTTTGATATTAATTATTCTTTATCGCTCGTAACAAAGGAGTCAGAGAGTTTCTTGGAATATGCTGGGCTTAGTCCTTGTGGTCCCCGCTTTGACTTGCTCTATAAAACCCAACAAATATCCCTTCTTCACCGTACCCCATTTCTTTTTCTTCACTTCTATTATAATGTTAGTGGCTTGTATACATGACAATCAAATTTTGGGAATATTATGAATTTGATTAAAAAAGAAATATAAGAAGAAACATACTAGTAGAAAGTTAAGAAAAATAAAAAGAAAATTAAACAAATTATATCTAGAATATAAACAACTCAATATCACAAAAATTGATAACGACAAATTAGATCAATTAATAGATAATATATCTAAAATAGAATATAAATATATTCAATATTTAAAGATACAATGAATAACGAGAATAACGAATATAGACAAAAACTTACTAAAATAATTATAGCAAAAACACAAGAATTAAGACATAGGCAAAATAGACTTAATAGTAATATATTTGCAGGAATTTGTAAAAAATCTATAACAGCACAT
>NW_006239392.1:66534-66767 GCF_000226075.1 Solanum tuberosum | reverse complement strand
GATATATAGAAAGAACACTTATAGGAACAGTAAAATTATGGCTACAAAATTTATCAAATGAAAGTTTAAAAAGTTTAAGAAGTAATAAAAAATCTGATGGTCAATTAGCTACTACAACTATGGAAATATTATATAAATTCGAAGTAGCTATAAGAAATGAATTTAGTAGTATGGCAACAGAAGTAGAAGAACAAAATAAAGAAAAAATCATAAATCGGAATCTAATGACAAAA
>NW_006239392.1:61630-66225 GCF_000226075.1 Solanum tuberosum | reverse complement strand
AAAAATAGAAAAAATATTAGTAAAAAACTTGGCATGTTGCAAAAATAAAACAGCACCTCAATTTGGTTGTACGGATAGGTATTATAAAAATAGAAAGAAATATAATAAAAAATACAGATCAAAATATAAATATAAAAAACCAAGAAGAAGATATTATGTAAAAAACTACAAAACCAAAAGACCATATAGACCAAAGAGAAAACTAACGGAATGTACTTGTTATAAATGTGGAAAATTAGAACACATAGCTAAAGATTGCAAATTACCTAAAAAAACAAAGAAAAAACAAATATCAGAAATACTAGTAGACAACGAAAAATATATACCAATAGAGTATATAGATTATGAATTAGAACGCGATGATAGTATATATGAATTATCAGAAAACGAAACAAATGAAGTGGAAAATAATTCAGTAACAGAATCAGATAATGAAATACTATATAAATGACTGAAACAGATATACAAATAATACCCTAAAGAAAAACATCAAGATGAAGAATCTTTAGAACAAAAAATAATATTTGATAATAGTATATTTGAACAAATAAAAGGAAAAGAATTAGACCTAAGCGTAGAAAAAATATTCGAAATACCAACAATAAGAAACTGGTTTAAACGACAAAAAGAAGAATATTATGTAGTGAGTCAAAGAGAACATATCATAGATTGCAAATACACCAAAGGAAAGGCTAAAATACCAATAATAAACAAACGAATAATAAATAAAGAAATACAAGATATTAAGGCTAAAAATCCAATTAAATATGTACATTTAGGAGGAACAGATATACTAATAAAAGCATGTTTTAGGGAAGGAATAGATATACCCATAGAAATATACTTAGCGGATGATAGAATTATTCAACCCATAGAAAAAAGTATAATAAAGTGTAATAAAAGGTAACCTCATATACCAAAAATTTAAAGTTATAATAAGTGCTACCTACTCAGTAGCTATAAATGACAGAAACATAGATAAATCACTAGTATTATATTGGAAAATGTCAGGAATAGAACTAGCCCCAGGAAGAAAATATTTACAGCTAGATGTAAAAACTTATATGTTTTAACAACAAAACATAAAATAACAGCAAAAAAAAAATAAAAAAAAATAGAAAATCCTTTTGAAAGATATAAGGCAAAAAATATAAAAATATAAATATGGGATAAGATATTAACTATAGAGGAAATATATAACTTTGAATTAACTACAAAAGATATGTTATTAGGAATGCCATTTTTAGAAAAATTATACCTACATATAATAACAAAAACACACTGGTGGTTCACAACACCGTGTAAACAAAAAATAGGAGCAAAAAGAGTAAACAATAAAAAACGAAAAACAACGGAATGGATAAAAGGAAGTGAAAAAATTACTCAAAAATTAGAAAATATAAAAGAAGAAGACCCTAAGATAGAATTAATTATATTCTCTATAGATAAAGTAAAAATAATCCAAGATAAGTTAGAATTATTATATAGTGAAGATCCTTTACAAGGATGGGAAAAACATAAAACAAAAGTAAAAATTGAGCCAAATAGTATAATAACCCAAAAACCATTAAAGTATAATTTTAATGATTTAACAGAATTTAAAATACATATAACTGAATTACTAGAAAAAGGATATATACAAGAGAGCAATAGTAAGCATACAAGCCCGGCATTTATAGTAAATAAACATAGTGAACAAAAAAGAGGAAAAATTAGAATGGTTATCGATTATAGAAATTTAAATGCAAAAACTAAAACATATAATTACCCAATACCAAATAAAATATTAAAAATAAGACAAATACAAGGATATAATTACTTTAGTAAATTTGACTGCAAATCAGGATTTTACCACTTAAAGTTAGAAGAAGAATCTAAAAAACTTACAGCATTTACAGTACCACAAGGATTTTATGAATGGAATGTATTACCATTTGGATATAAAAATGCACCAGGTAGATATCAACACTTTATGGATAACTACTTTAAACAACTAGAAAATTGTATTGTATATATTGATGATATATTATTATATTCTAAAACACAAGATGAACATATAAGGTTATTAGAAAAATTTATACATATCATAGAATACTCAGGTATAAGCCTAAGTAAAAAGAAAGCAGATATAATGAAAAAACAAATAGAATTCTTAGGAATACAAATAGATAAAAATGCAAACACATATAGTACAAAAAATAATTAACTCAAATGAACAACTAGATACGAAAAAAAAATTACAATAATTTCTAGGACTAGTAAACCAATTAAGAGAATACATACCAAAATTAGCAGAGAATTTAAAACCATTACAACAAAAATTAAAGAAAGACATAGAATACCAGTTTGAATAAAAAGACCAAACACAAATAAAAAAGTAAAACTATTATGTAAGAACCTACCTAAACTATATTTTCCGGATGAAAACAAAAAAATTACTTATATAGTAGAATCAGACGCCAGTGAAAAAGTTATGGAGGAATCTTAAAATACAAGTATGATGGAGAAAAATAGAACATCATTGTAGATATTATTCAGGAACATTTACTAATACAGAAATAAAATGGGAAATAAACAGGAAAGAATTATATTCAGTATATAAATGTTTATTATCATTTGAACCATATATTGTCTATAACAAATTTATTATAAGGACAGATAATACACAAGTAAAATGGTGGCTAACAAGAAAAATACAGGATTCAGTAACTACAAAAGAAATAAGAAGATTGGTATTAAATATATTAAATTTTACATTTATTATTGAAGTAATAAAAACTGACAAGAATGTTATTGCAGATTACTTATCAAGACAAAGTTACTCAAACTGAGAAAGAAAATACAATTGAAAAGATACTCAAAAGCCATTACTACACTTTATATCAAAGTGGACAGTATACCAATGAAGATAATCTGAAGTCTAAAGCTAGTACAAGTCAGCAGCATGACTATAAAAATGCGGAGCTAAGTCGATCGGAAGACTTTAAAAATCCAGAGCTAAGAGGTGACGTTGGGAAACACCTTAAAACCCATAATATTTGTTTAAATACAGCTGCACGTATGAAGAAACCAGTTATTGAAAAACAACGAAATGCAAATTTAAATCAGTTATTTGAAAAACCATTAACACAAAAAGCAAAAAACCCATTAACCATAAAACCACAAACTTCAACGTATGCAGATAGCCTACAACATGAGAAAAAGGTATATAACCACATCACAAGGACATACATCGAAAATATATACAAAATACAGAGTTACCTAAACCTCAATCCCAGATCTACCACTACAAAAGATCCAAACCAAGACTATATAACCCATAAATTACAAGGACACAACAAACTAACTGCACAGCCAAAAACCAATGCTAAGCTAGTTAAAACATGTTATAATTATGGATTAATAAGTACTACATATACTTATGACGGAGAAGAACTAAGTGGTATACCAGAATTATACAAAGCATTATTATATACAAAAGAGTGACCAAAGGAAATTTATTTTATGTGAAATTCTATACAGCAACAGCAGAGATATTACATGAGGAGATAAAACCTCTTATTCAAGTCGTAAAGATAGGCCTGACCAAAGAGATGATAATATCAGAAGATATTGGAGAACAACCAGAAATACCAAAAATTGAGATACCCAATTTCTACGCCAATAAAAAAATAATTGGTATATCAACTATAATACAAGAACTAGCCAACAATTATTTAGAATGGAAATGCTATATGGAGTTACTATTCTAGAGATCAATTAATGATTTATGCCAACTCAAGAGAACTAAGGAAATCAGATATGGATGAAGTCCAGAAATGGATTTTATCATTATTAAAATTCAGAAGAAAGACCTACAACAAGAGCATTAAAGGCAGGATTTATTTCGTCAGAACTATTAACCAGATATTGTAAAGCTAATTGGACACAAATATCCTGACCATATATGTTCAAAATGTAATGGAGAAGACAATGTGATTCCCGATGTCCAGCTGGAATAAAGCCTAAAGAGATAAGAAGATAAAGAAGAAAAGAAAAAGAAGATAGAGACAACTAAAGAGATAAGGCAAAGAAGACATATTTGGCCAATAAAGCCAAAAGCAAATAGTATAAAGTGTAGAGTACTATGTAAAAAAGTCATAAAGTAGGTGCATTATGTAAATTATTAGAAATAAATTATTAGGCACATTATTAAGTAGTATAGTACGTGCATTATTGTGGATGATTGTAAAGTAGCTATAGGATAGAATTTCCTTTCTATATAAAGGAATGTACATGTACCATAATAAGTAAGCCTTCAATAAACGAAGCAAGCTTTCATAAAAACACTCTCTCAAATATTTAAAATATTCATACTTAATAGATAATGGAGCAACCCTCAGCTATCAGGGATAAGCAAGAGGCAAAGGTATATTGTTCAATAAATATGCAGAACTAATTTCATATATTCCTGAATATCATATATATGATTGAATAAATTTATGTTAGTTATTATGTATTAGAATTATTTGAATCATGATTTCTAGTTTATTAGCACACTGGAAACAGGGAGAAAACTTCTATACTATGCCATCCTAATGTTGAAACCGGTAGGC